>NW_010205301.1:0-38651 GCF_000695765.1 Mesitornis unicolor | reverse complement strand
CAGCACTGAGCCCTGGGGAACACCACTTTTTTTAAGAGATCTCTTTTATTTTCTGTCCTACCCTAAATGGAGAAAGAGAACAGGAATTCCATTGCAGTTTAAGAAATGTCATCCCTAAAAGCATAATTCACAAAACCCTACAGTAATTTAGCCCTACCTATTTTCAAAGTTGAAGCCTCAAAGTAGCTGTTATCTACCGTCTGCTCTTACTAATGGACTAGAAAGTGCTTCCTTGTTGTCAATCACATCACCAGACACACCTACAACATCTATCAAACTACACAACAAGTTTTCTTATTATCGAATACCTGTGCCTTTTCTACATTGTTATTCAGAGGTTCATCATCTTCATCTGGTGTCTGACTTATGACCCAGTAGGATTTTTTATGTTCCAAATACAGTGCAAAAAACTCCCACCTAACCCACTATTTTATTGATTTGCATTAAGAGCCAGGGATTTCTTTCCTTCTACCTTCAGCTTCTCTTGTCAATTTTCTATAGCTTCAAACTTCTAATTTTTACTGACTGTTATTTTTTTATCTCCTCTTTCCTTTGACTATATGATACTTTTTAATAGCTATTTTTTTCCTTCATTTCACCACATGTGTTGTTCAGGGGATTGAGCTATACAGAGGAGTAATAGACAGGCCTAGCCAAGGCCACAGGAAAGAGGAATGCCCATGTAAGTGGGAAAAGAACACAGGTCTTGAATCTGAAATTGATACTTCACAGGAAAGACTTCACCTCTGTTCAAAGATATTTAACATCTACTAGTGGTAAGTATGATGCAAGAATGAAGTACTCTTACTCTAGTTTATCTAAAGCATTCAGCCTTGCCTGTGGAGTAGTAACCTACCAAGCATTCTCTATATACATTCACATTCTCATGTATTTTTTCCCTCACATTCTCATGTAGTTTTTTCCTCTCTCTCAATTCTTCTCTCAAAAGTTTTCTTAGCTTTGAATTATTACAATTTGTGAAAACTAGTCTTCTTATAATAGTGGTTACAGGCCCTTTCCAGCGTACATCTGTAAATGTGGTGCCAGGGAAGATTATGGAACAGATCATCTTGAGTGCCATCACACATCACATGCAGGACAATCAAGTGATCAGGCCCAGTCAGCATGAGTCCCGGAAGGGCAAGTCCTGCTTGACTAACGTGATCTCCTTCTATGACAAGCTGACCTGCTTAGTGGATGAGGGAAAGGCTGTGGACATTGTCTACCTGGACTTTAGTAAGACCTTTGATACTGTCTCCCACGGCATCCTCCTGGAAAAGCTGGCTGCACACGGCTTGGATGGACATATACTTCACTGGGTAAAATACAGGCGGGATGGCTAAGCCCAAAGAGTTGTGGTAAATGACGTTAAATCCAGTTAGCAGCCAGTCACAAGACGTCTTTCCCAGAGCTCAGCACTGGAGCCACTTCCGTTTAATATCTTTATCAATGACATGGGTGAGAGAATCGAGTGCACCCTCAGTGAGTTTGCAGATGACACTAAGTTGTGTGGGAGTGTTAATCTGCCTGTCTGCAGACAGGCTCTGCAGAGAGACCTGGACATGCTGGATCAATGGGCTGAGGCCAATTGCATGAGGTTCTACAAGACAAAGTGCTAGATCCTGCACTTGGGTCACAACAACCCCATGCAATGCTACAGTGGCTGAAGAGCTGCCCAGAAGAGAAGGACCTGGTGGTGTTAATTGATAGTCGGCTAAATATGAGCCAGCAGTGTGCCCAGGTGGCCAAGAAGGCCAACGGCATCCTGGCCTGCATCAGGAATAGCATGGCTAGCAGTACTAGGGAAGTAATCCTTTCCGTGTATTTGGCACTAGTGAGGCCACACCTCAAATACTGTGTTCAATTTTGGGCCCCTCACTACAAAAACGGCATTGAGACACTGGAGTGTGTCCACAGAAGGGCAACAAAGCTGGTGAAGGGTTTAGAGCACAAGTTTTATGAGGAGCAGTTGAGAGAGCTGGGTTTGTTTAGTCAAGAGAAAAAGAGACTGAGGGAAGACTTTATCACCCACTACAATTACCTGAAAGGACATCGTAGTGAGGTGGAGGTTGGTCTCTTCTCCCTGGTAGCTAGTGGTGGGACAAGAGGTAATGGCCTCAAGTTGCACCAGGGAAAGTTTAGGTTGAATATTAGGAGGAATTTCTTTATTGAAAGGGTTGTCAAGCACTGGAACAGACTGCCCAGTAAGGTGGTGGAGTCACCATCCCTGGAGATATTTAAAAGATGAGTAGATGTCTTGGTTAGGGACATGGTTTAGAAGCAAACTTAGTAAGTCTGGATTGATGGTTCGACTCAATCTTAAAGGTCTTTTCCAACTGAAACTATTCTATGCTTCTATGAAATAGAAGTCCCTATTAATAATAACTTGATGTTTTAAAAGGGTAGCTTATCCTGTTCACTAGTTTGATTTGATCAGGATAACACAGACCCCTTCCTGTATTTATTGTTGAACTGTGCTGGTTAACACATTGATTTGCAGGCATTCAAGATCAAGCTCTTCTGAGTTTTCAGTAACCTTAAGTAAGGTAATGATTTCTTTAGTACAGACAGTCTCTTTCTCATAGAAAAAATAAGGAATTCTAAATCCCTGAATGAGGTAAAACAGGTTATAGTGTTCTGGTCATGTGAATCACTCCAATCATTATCTTCAATAATAAAATTTATATAAAGCATTTTCTAACAATGAGAACTTCTACTTGTTGATCTGGATTTTGTTTAACATTTAGCCTTGATAACAAAGAATTTAAAAACTACCTTTCTCCATAATTCTGTCAGTTTTATTTTATACAGGATTTTTTTTATTTCATCTTCTCTAGGATGCTTCTGTTTACCTGTCATTGCAGAAATAAATGCTTTCCTGTAAGAACAGGCTGACATGCTCACTCAGCTGTTTTTCTTGTGAAAACATGATAACTCCCAAAGCACACACACACATCATATATACAACAGTTCACTTCTTGTATTTTCTGCCATCTGTCTGTTGTTCATTAAACCATAAGGGCACCTGCAAAGACACTTCATAGTTTTCTCCTATGCAGTTGCCTTCCAAGCTCACATTGGAAGAGTTTAAGCATGCAATTTAATGTGATTCGATATCTTAGCTGTAATAGATATCCTATATAAAGTTCCGTAAAATGAATTCATCCTTCTGACAAACCTTGCTGTTATGATTTCCATTACATGAATGTAGAACACCTTGTATTTTGTTTGAAAAAGTACTTTTTTCCACTATTTGTAACACAGAATTGTTGATGATTTCTTGCTTCTATAAAATGCATAAATAACTTCCCTTAGTATCTGCTTCTTCATGCCAAATAACAGTCACTAAATGTGTTCCCTTTGACTCTGTGTTTTGTCCTTCCAAAACACCTATCTCACTATATGACTCATCAAATCTATGATAAAAATGTAAAATTCCTAGCTAGATAGACCTCCTACCTCTCCTTAGCAGTTGGTTATCAAATCACCAATCTGTTTCATTTTCTTTGTAGTGTTTCTGCCAGAGATTTCAACTACATCATCTTGAGAAAAACTTTTTCTCAGATAGTGTGTTGATATTTTCATGCCAGATGATTAATCTTCTCCGTCATAAATATCAGATTATACTTAATGCTGCTGTAATCTCTTTTCTTCACTTTTAAGTATTTTAAGGATGAGGGCTTTGTCAATATATAGGTTAGTGGTTGAATCCTTACAGACAGGGAGATGGAGAGATGAAGTGGGAAGCAGAATGGAAAGCACAACCTGTCCAAGACAGCTCATTGCACTTGATTACTCATTATCCTCTTCTGTTACCTGCTGCAAAGCCATCTGTTAGTGGAAGGAACTCTGGTCTGTTTCTCCAAATTTGCTCAAAATCCCTTGTCTACCATTCTGTTCAAGCGGTTTACTGGGACTACTTGTACATATAAAGTTAATCGTATTCTTACATGTTTGCGTGATCAAGGTCAAATGTTTGCCAAGAAGATTAAGAAGTTACGGATGTTTTCTTTCTGGAATGAATAAAAACATTATCGAACTCTCACAAACAAAACAATATTTAAAAAATTATTTTGTTCCTCCGTTTTTTCCCTAGGTATTTTTCATTGAACATATTTGATGGAATAAAAGCACTACAATTTGTCACTTCAGCAAATAATTCAGGATGGGTTTTTTTTTTTTAGATACCTCACCTCAGCCACGTAGGGACACATGGTGTTTGTGTTCAAGCTTTATAAGTATTTTACATTTTAATTTTGCAGTACATTACACCAAACTTTTCTTAAAGATGAAGTAATGAGTTAACACCAAATCCAATATTTTTATCTTCTTGTATAATACTGTTTGGTATTTATAAGCCTCTTGGCCAAAAAACAAATAATGCATAATATTTTTTTCCATGAAAGTCAGCACAGTAAAACATTTTTACAAAACCTATAACATTATATAATTTTACTGATTTGCAGAATTAATATTTTATTAGACAAAAGCTTTACCACTCACAGCTGTTCTAAATGTTTCATTGTTTTGACCCTTTAAACTAGTATCTTTAATATTCAGACTTTAATATATCCTAGTATAAAGTACAAACTTGATATATAGTTAAATACTTAATTTGCTGTGTCTGACCACCTGCAAATAATGGGCTTATAAAGAGAAATACAGTATCTGTATGCTTGGAGGTTTGGGGTTTTTTTAATGACAGAGGAGGAAAAGTGTTATTTTCTTACTGAGAGCTTTCACTCCATAAATACTGTTAATAAATAGGAAGATAAACAGGGAAAAAGCAGTCAAATTGAATCTTCTTTTGTAAGAACATATATTTGCAGTTAAATTACTGAGAACTGGGGAGCAATCAAATACATTATATTAAATGTTGCACTGTAAAACAGTTTTATTATCTTCACATTCCAGATGTGCTAAAATGAGAAATTTAAAAGCAAAATGTTGAATCTGTTAATTTTGTTTTGTCCAAAGAGCATTTTCCTTGACAACTTGATTTTATCTGACATTTTATTGAACCAAATTAGCATCCTGTAAAACCACTGAACTTACAAACTATTCCTAGTGAGTAAACAGTTGGACTTTTCCTCCTCATCATCACAAGTTACTTATAAAAAGGTATGTTTCTCAATTTTGTCTTTTTGAAGGACAGTTTTTGTGACAAATTTCTTGTTTAATATCTTCTAATGAGCAAATCTTTGTTAAAGAAAAATCAATTTTTTAATTACAAGTTCCACTTTGTGCTATTTTTCATACCTGCCTTTGAACTAACTTATGTTTTGCTGATCAGCTCCCAAAACAATCCATCTTAAGTGAGAAACTGCAGTATTACTTCTAAGGAAAATCATGTCTATTCACTTCTTACTTGTCCTACAAACTACTTTTTATAGTATTTATGACATACACTCATAGGCTTACAAACTGTTGAATAAACTATTTGAAAAAATTAGTTTCTCACTAATAATGAGGCATGAATTAACGATAGCGACGATTACGGAAGATTATTTGAATGTCCTATAGGGGGAATATTTTAATGTAACAGCCATTACATTCCTGTAAAATCAAGGGAACACTAAAACCTGGAATATAAAAGAGAGATTTACTCAAGAGACAGTTCAGCTGTACATTAAACCACTTCCAACAGAAAGGTAAGACAGATACAACACTCTAATCATCTGCTTCTGCATATGTGCAGGGTTTTGGGTATTCACAAGAGTTTTTGATTCTCATCTGTTTTGACTAGCTTACACACTGTGTTTGATTTTCTAAACTTCTGTTGTATTGTACTTTTTAAACTTAAACCCTAAAGAAATGCAATCCAAGGAAGCTTCCTCAATTTTTTAGAGTAGCAATCTCAGTTGAAGCTTTTCACTCAGCAAGTTTACATAAGGATTCTGCTTGGAGTATACAATGTCCAACAACTATTTCAGGTTTACAATTTAATCTTCCTTTTGGTGGAGGAAAAGTCTATTCCAATTGTCATTGTTCACTAACAGCAGCAGTGAATTTCTTCCTATCTGATAATTCTGACATTTCATTAGATGAAACTGGTAGGTTTAAACGCTTTTGAAAGCACACAGACATTTCACTGTATCTTCATGTTAGGACGAGAAATAGCCAAATTAAAAAAAAAAAAAGTTGCGAAGTGCTGACATTTGTAAATTATAGTAGTGATTCAGGTTTAAATTAAATAAGACAGGGTTCTAACTGTCAGCTTTCATTTAAGGTAATTTCAGAGACGATTAAGTAATTTAAAAATTAAAATACTACAAATTCAGACCATCAGAACTGTAATGACTTAGCCAACATTGACCAAAAGCAGAGCACCCAGTGAAACAGTTCAGGCTTTGAACTTGCCATTATATTCCAAACAGCCACAGCCACGGATCCATTGGCATAGCAAACAAAGGTTGTAGTTTGATCGTAAGATCTCTATTTCTCTCTTCCCTAGATTGGAGGGTTCACTTTTCTTAGAATATGACTTTCATAGTATCTATAGAAGAAATCAGAAACTATTATCAACTAGTTGGTAACCATTATCCTTTCCAAACTTGCTGAAATTTTCCTTTAATACTAACATCTTCTCTAAATTTCTTCTTCCTTCATACATTATTTTATCCTTCCTTTGGCTGCAACCCTCTGACCATACATAAGGTTCTAAAAAGTCTTGCTTGGGCTCCCTTTGCCACTGAAGAGTTTTTCTACTTTCTCACATCTAGTGTACCTGAACAATTGGTCTGTTACAACTGTCTGAAGACATTCTTCCTTGAAAACGAGATTCCATTATTATGTCTAGTGAACAAGAAGGAACCTTTTTTACTTTTTACTTGCTCTGTCTGCTCTGTTCTCTTCATCTGTCTTTGCTTTCACAATTCTGCATTGACTGGTATGTCTGTATACTTACTGACAACTTTATTCTCCCCTGCCCCTGTCATTCAGTGGCTTGTCCTGTTGCAACTTAAGAACAGTGAATGCCAAGTTGTTCTTAAAACTTTTGTCCAAAACCTCCCAAATCTTCCTGTCTAACAACTCAGTCTTTCCTCCTTTCAGCTTCACATCTGTCATGTCTAGCCACCAGCCCAGCATGAAAGAACATCAGTTGTTATCCTTAAACCATGACATCTCTCTCTGTTTCTCCATCATGTTCATTTTTCTTTCCTAAGCATGAAAATCTTGTAATATACCAGATTGTTCTTTTTTACAGACACAGTCTTCATATCCATAAAGTGAAGATGGTTTGTCTCTAACATTGCCAGTTTAGATTCTGAACAAGTGAAAATATTATAAAGATGTTATTGGCTGTATTTATTGACTCATATCAAAATTGACATGGCTAGATGAGTAACAGACAAATAGGCAGATGCAATTTTGGGGAAACAAGCTAGTAAAAGTTTAAAAAAAAATACAGAGAAAAATTAAAGGGTACACGTGTTTTGAACTGTATTCATTTCATCCTCTCCTTTATTGAATTTGAAATATGTGTATGGTAATTTAGAAGCAGGATTTTTTTTTTCTGACATATTTAATGGCTTAGATGATGCATCCAAACTCTGCTATCAGCGGGTCACAGAATGGATATAGATCCCAATCAGTAGATGGAGTAGAGGTAATATTCTGAGCAGTGGCTGTGGCAGCATGACAAAGGGTGAGAGTCAGGTTGGAGATGGAGAAAGGGAAGCAACTGATTATGAACTTAAGCAGGGGCTAGAGTTGAGTTGGAACTTGAGCAGCCATCAGATCTGGGCAGTGGACAGTTGCTGGGAAAGACTGCTTGAGCAGGAGCTGGAGATGGGGTGGAACCAAAGGAGTAGACAGAGAATGCCCAAAGTGTTGAGGCAGTAGCACTGTGGCAGGCCCAGAAGGGGAGAGAGCCAATATGGAATTTTGAGCAGGGGTGGTAGAGCTGTGGCAGCCCAAGCTGAGTCCCAGCAACAAGTTAGAGTGTAAGCAGGGGCTGGAGCTCATAGCAGCCAGCAGCTGGACCACAGCTGAGTAAGAGCTTAAGCAGGGCCTGGATCTGAATTAGAGCTTGAGTAGGCTCCAGATCAGATAAGTATACAGGGTGTTAAAATGTTCCTGAGAGAAAGGTTATAATTTAACATGCATAGGTACCTGGTTGCAGCCCTGATACCTGTGTGCTGACATACAGGACATACTGTAGTCTGGTAGGACAGATGTCATTCACCAGCTCCAAGCACAGGAGGTTTCCCTGTCTTGAAGTGTGAAGACAAAGTGTTGGCTGTGCTCCTGGGTTAAAAAAAAAAATCAAGTAGAGTAAAAAAAATAATAGAATTATTTGGTATATTTAGATTTAGTGTATAAGTGGCTCTATAATAAGACCTTCAACATTGCTGTGTATGCCTATTTATTCAAAGTTTCCCAGTTAAGATTTTCCTCCTTTTAAGCTGTCTGAAGTTATACTAATTCCTCTAAAGCAGTAAAATGTATAGGTAGTATATACCTATAAGCCTTCTACATGTGTATACCTAGTGCCTATACCTTATACATATAAGCCACCATTGAGTTATGTTGAACTTCTTTATAGCAGGTTTATGTAGCATAGTTAAAGTTATTCTGACACATGAGTATTCAGATGTATTTTTATATGAATATTTTTATTACTTACTCCCTGCAAGATATATTCCTTTTGACTTCCTGAAGTTTGAAACCCTAACCCAGCAGCCGTATACTAACCTATGATCACTTTAATTTAGTTGACATCTTGCTAATTATTTTCAGAGTTTTGTTGGATTTAATTTTATGCATCCTAGTACAATCCATAAAATTAAAACATTAATAACTGTCTCTGAGTGTTTAACCATGTGAACTTTGTTCATTAAGCCATTATTTGCATATTGCATGGCATGCTACTGTGAAAGAAAGACTCATTCATACATGATATTGCTCATCCTATTATACCCAAGACTTTTGTCAGCACTTCATTTGCAAATTCTAAATTTAATAGTTTGTAGATCAGCTGTATAATCTTTCTGTGGGTTGAAACTTGACAAAGTATATTTTCACTCCAGTCTCCATCTGAGCACCAACTTCAAAATAAAATCAGGTTTACCATTTCCATAAACATTTTGTGCATGCATGACACACCAGGCTGTAGTCTTGTCAGCTCTCATAAGCTAAGCAAGGTTAGGTCTTTGAATAAAAGATTTTCTGGGAAAATCCAGACATCGGAAGAATAACATCGGTAATTCAAGAAGCATAGATCCTTCCAAGTTGGTAATGAGTCTATATTGTCCTGATGTCAACAGGCTAGCTACTGCTGTACCTGACACTTCTAGAGTTAGAAATACCTATATATTACCTACCACTGATGACAACTCAAGATGTTTGTTACTTCTAAGATCTCACCGTGGCAAAATACTGAAATACACTGTTAAATAATTTGCATACAAGTAAAATACACTTTTGTGTGCACACATCCATATATAGTGTGTAATTACAGATTGTTAATTTCAGAGCATTATGGATTTAAGTTATATTTAAAGTTCTATTTTCAACTAAAAACTTAGTTATGACTCTAAAAATCACATGATCTCAAAATAAACTAAAAATCTATTACTTAAAAAATCTTGGCCTTTTTATTGTTCATCAACTTTCAGTCAAGTTTATTGATCAACAGGAACACAAAATGTAGCACTCCGAAAAGTGCATCGCTTCGTTTATTTGTTCTTTCTGTGTATGATACACGAGGTGCATTTCAAACATGGAAAGACAGAAATCCTTCTTTCAGGAGAACAAAATCTATGGACAAGTTTGCAGTATTAATAAGCAATTTTAACTATAAACCTACATTTGAAGATTATATGATTTTAAATCAGTAATGCAGAACTAATAAAAAGTATAAAGCATATGCAAAAAATATATTACAGAGTATGTCTCATACTCTCAGGTTTTACAGATCTAGCCTACAGTTGAAGCTGGTTGAAACCGGACGATACAATTGTGTCTTTAGGGTTAAATCTGACAATCCCAGTCATAATTTAAATAATAATATCTATCCTTACCTATAAAGTATGCAAGTTTTTAAGAAAGTGACTCTGAAGTGCTTCTCAGGTAAATTTCACTTAAGTCCCTGAAGAATTATAAGTATTAGCGGATAACCTTTTTCTATATACCATCTCCATATAATTTATTTCAAACACATTTATTATACTGTCTCCATGCCCACCCTTCCCCTATCCCTTGTCCCTAGCCATACTTTGTTTAATCTCACCTCATATGAAAGTGATTTCATATCTTTATTAATTCTTGTTTCTGGACTTCTTCTCATTTTATCACACATGGACTGCACTCAGTGTCCAAGAAATGGCTGCATGTTGAGTGTATATGGATTTTGACAAAGTGGTATAATTATATTTTCAATTTTCTTTATTTCTGTCCTAAAAATTCCTCACATTGTTTTTCCTTTCTGACATCAGTGAAAATTTACTTTTTTTTTCATGAAACTATCTGTGAAGTCATTTTGAGTCACAACATTCAATTCAGAGCTCATCATTGCATTTATGTAGATATTGTTCCTGCCTCTCCCCCTATATAGCTTATTTCACAGTTGCAAATGTTGAAATGACAGATAAGGTTCATCACCATCACTTAGTACCAAAGAGATCCTTTCACCACACTTTATAATCAGCTCTGTGTTTTTACTACCTAGAATAATGTTTATCATTGTCAAAAGTTGTTATTTCACCAGTCATATCCCCTTTCAAATTACTAAGGAAGATATGGCATAGTAAAGAAATATTAAATGATCCATCACTGATACTTCCAGGACTTACTGGTAATTTGAACCTACCATGTGTTATGCAACTTTTTTCCTGTATTTGAACTGGTTATTAATTTGTGAGATGACCTTTGCTTCTGTTAATTTAGTTTAGCCAAGAGATTTAGGGAGGCATCATATTAAAAATATTTTGAATATCCTAATTCCTACAAACAGCCAGGTCACCTTTATTCCATTCTCCAACTCTGAGTTCAAGGAAGTCTAATAAAATTTCACAGATGTTACTTTTTTCTTGAAAAAGCAATGTTGACTGTACATCCATTGTGTCATATTTGTCCATATGTCTTATATCTCTGTTTTTCATTACATTTTCTTCTAATTTATCCACTAGAGAAATCAGATTTTCTGGTCTATTGCTTTTCAATAGACTCTCTTCCCCCTCAACACAAAAAAAAGTCACATTGCATCTGCATTTCTCTGTTCTTCTGGCCCTGAGGTTGATTTGAAAGCAACAAAAACCACCCAAAATTTAATAAGTCAAGGAAAAATGTATTAGCTTTGTACATATACTATCCAGAACGGTAAGCAGTTCCTACTCTCAAACATTTTTCATTAATACTTAGATTTAAAACAATTTCTCGGATTCACTCCCACTAAAAATATTGATGGCTACTTCCTTAAAGTGCACTAGTAGCAACTACCAAGTAACTCTTTCTCCTTTTTCTGTTTTCACCTTGCTTTCCAAGACTTCTTCTTTCATTCCTTGTCCATTTGTTGGCCCTATAAATTCTGTAAAGGTCAATACATTTGGAAAAGAAGTCTTATTCACAGTTTTTTTGTTTGTGTGGTTTTTCGTTTGTTTTTCTCTTAGCAAGTTTTTCCTTGTCTTGTTAAAGAGTTGCGGTGTTAAGTTTTTAACTTTCTGGTATGCCCTTTATTGTTTCTTTCAGCTGGACATATCTTTTATAAAAAGATCTTTCATTTCTAATGTCTTTCTTTACTCTCCTGTTAAAGATGCAAACCCTGCCTCTACATCTTTTCCCCTCTTCTGTCTACTTCTTCTGTTGCAGTTTTTCCGTAGGGTATACAATTATTCTGAAAATTCACTGTTGCATCTTTAAATGCCTGTGCTGCTGCAACTATTTCATTCTTTTTGGACATATATTTCAACCAACTGCTTCATTTTCCTCTCTGAAGTGTAATATTGCTGTAGTGGATTCTTTCCTTTCCTGCAGTGATTTTAAGCGCAAGCACCTTCTGGTCACTTCTAGAGAGAAGTAGCGTCTTCCTACATGTTGCTCAGGTGTTTTACTTTTGGCCTGTTCCTCCAAGAAGCTATCTTTTAAAATGTAGACTATTTTCATGCCACCGATCAAAATCTTTTGCTATCAGCATAGATACTGCTTCTGTGAGTTCTGCCCACTATGCTCATTGCTACCACCCTAACAGAGTGACTAGTAACTATATACTTTTTTATTACTACAGTTACACTCCTCTAAGTTATCCCTGGATCTTCAGATTCATATAAACACTATGATGCTTGTTGATATACTTCAAGTATTTGCTTTATTTCATGCCATTCTTTCTTCATTTCTTCACCTTTTGGAACCACTCCTCCGTGGCATGGTTTACTTCAGTGTTAATAAGTGCTTTACTCCTCAGTATTAAGTTATTCCATATTTTGTCATTTATTTTTCACCAACTTTTGTACATGCCCGATGTAGCAATAACTTTATCTAAAATCAGATTTTTCAGTTCATTCCCTTTATTTCTGGATTCTGGTATTCATACAGAAGCATATGTACATTTGATCTTTGTTCTTATTTTCATTCCACTGTGGCTATTGTTTGGTGTTTCCTACAAGAAATTAATTGATTTCATTGATTCATTGATCTTTTGTTACTGTAAATAAAATTGAATTTTTAAATTAATGTATCTCTGAAGAATGAAGCACTTCTTGACTTTCAAGCAGTATTTATTTTAATGATTCAATTCAAAGGTTTCCTCATTTGACATGCCAGAAACCTTATTCCATTTTAGCTTTAGTGAAGCCAATCTCTCCTCCACAGGTTCTCTCTGTTTCTCTCTGTTTTTCCTCCTGCATGTTCTTCTCAACCATGGACCAGGATTTTGTCTGCTCTTGGAAACTTTTCAGAAAAATTGTACAGTCCTTCATAAAAATCCTGATCTTAGTTTGTACTTAAGAGTTTAATTTTTTTTTTAAGAAATGCATGCTCCAGTTTCAGTTGAAGGACTGAATGATATATCTATCTGTAAGAAAGAACGTCTTTCTCCCATAGTCCATTTACAACAATTCAAATAATTTTCTTTTCTGAAATGTTTGTCAAAATCAGCACGTTATTGCAAAATCATATCTCCATCAGAAGATTCTGATTTGCTGAAAAACTGCTTACTAGAAAAATTCCTAACAAGCTACAGAGGTATTATCACATCCTCAGGTATGAGTGTAAGAAGAGATAAAACAAAGTCACAGAAAAATGTAGCAAGTTTGTCAATCTTTACATGTAAAGATGACTGAATATAGTAGTTGAACAACTTTGGTCACAAGGTTATCCGAGTCCACCTGCTCATAAGTAGTCTTAAATATTAGTCTGGCTAATGGAGGTGCCCAAGCTATGGGACTAGTGACACTAGAAGAAATAAGTATTTGACATAAAATTGGGAATAATATTACAAATACCAGAAATTCTTCAAATCTAACAATATGACATATGCTGTTATTTTATAGATCATCTTATTTTTTTTCCCTATGATTACATCTCCTCTAGAAAGGTTCAATTTTCAATTCTAAAACCATTTCAAATGCTTCAAGAATTATTATTTTTTTTAAGAAGTGAGACCAAATTAGTGACCATGGACAGAAGAAAAAAGCTTAAAGGAAGTATGCATTAAAGTGTTTTCATCAATCATAGCCAAAATTGTCTACAATTGTCATTGTAGAGTTTAGTTTTGCATCTAAATGAACTTTTACAAAGTGTACTTTAACAAACCCTTCACAAAGGTTTCCAGGAAACTTGCAGACAGGCTACAGAATTGAAGAACTCCATATGGAAGTAAAGCCTGCCGAGTCCTTGAACACCACCTGGTCTTAATGTTTTACTATTTAACATAACCTGATTAACCATGCTGCTGTTTTGACACTGCCAAATTAGAAATCTGTAAACCCACAGATCTCAGAAGTTCATGACAGAGGTCTCCAAAACACAAGAACAGGATGATACCGAGTACCCAGTGGTATAAATACAAATTACAAAAGCCTGTAACTAAGAGCTGTAACATAGGATAGTATTGATTTTAGAGAGTAAGAGGCAAAAGATGCAAAGAACTGCATTACAACCTATTGTTGCTGATTGTGACTGATAGCATCAGAAGAGAAATCTTTGGGATGCAGCTGGGAGGTGAGGAGAAGGAGGAAGGAAAGAGGAAAGAAGAGGAAGGATGAAAAGGAAGAAGAGGGATAGGAAGAAGGAAGAGAAGAGATTGAATTTATAATTCGCAACGGTAGGGGTCATTTCTGAAATCTGCAATATATTTCTGAGACTATTCTGAGGCTTTAAGAAAATTTGGTATAAAGCATTTGGAACTGCTGTTGGTGGTGTACAGAGGTTCAACCTATACATTGTTTTGCAGTCAGAATATACAAGAAAGCAAGCAGATTTTTGTTACATTTCTGGCTTTGATATTCATTGAACAAAACATGGATGGAAGTATGGAAGTCAGAAGGGCTCCATGGAAACAGAAGTGAACCTATATTTTTTGAACTGCAGAATCAGAATTTGTGCTGCCACAGATTTCTGGAATAAAAATTTTCAAAATTCTTATATTGTTCTTATTAATACATCTATACAGATTGAAAAGTTAGTTACCTTACTAGAAAATGAGCATAGTTGTTCCTGTCTCAGTTTTCAAACTATAATTATTTTGCACCTGTCTAGTTTTACACCGAGCGATCTAAAAAGCAAGTTTTGTCAGAAATTGAATTATCTGCTTATAAGGCAGTATTGTTAAGACAATACTGAAAGCTTTAGAAAATCCTTATACTCTTATTTTTAGGATTGAGGAAGAAAATATTAAGCAGCTTTAGGGTTCAGGCATTAATTTAGTGGCAGAGAGGAGCAGAGAATTTTGGTCTCTAATGACTAACTATAGCCTGTCTGAGTAACAGTGCATGGATCAATACTGAAAAGTAATTGTATTATATCTACTAATATTTATTGTATTATAAATCTGAGCCTTTACAACCAGACTGCTCTTAGTCTATTCCACTTGCAGCATGAAAACCATTCTCTCAGACCAATTTTAACACCTTTAAAAACTACTCGTAATATGGACACCATAATCTAATGTAATTGATAATTTGCAATTGGATACACTGAGTCTGCACATGATCAGTAACCACAGTTTCTACTAATGAGCAGTAACTTGCTGAAGTGTGGTGACTCACTCACTTTTGGCATATGTTTATATGCTAAGAAAATATTCAAAACTACCCTGAGCCTTTTCTAGGTAAGTCTTCCAGACTGCCACCCATCTGCTGTTACCAAAAATATGAACTCAATGATATATTTGATTAAATGGATATCTGCTGCCACCATTTCGTTTGAAGTTGTGTTATAAACAACAGATAACAGCTTTATACTTCTGTAACACTTCAGATGGGGATAATTCTTTTCTAAGCATCCTAGGACTGCAGGTAGAAATATGTTGACAAAACATATCAGTGAAATTTTAACACCACTTGATATTCAGAGTTAAAGCAAGTATTTTTATCTGCTTTTAACATTTATCACTGCCATACAATCTTTGTTGGCTGGAAGGCACTCAGCATTGTCTTATACCTAGAGTAGACTATCAGTACCCTTTTTCTACTGTCAATGACATATCAACACCAAAAGATGTTCAGTGAAATCTAGGATAATATTTTGTTCAAATATTTTCTGCAATTTTCTCTGCCATAGGTCACAAATTCTACTCAAGGAGGTAATTACAGAATAGAGTTTTAGTCTTATATACCATGGCATCACCTTGACCTATATTGGGTAGCATATGCCTGTATCACACTAACTGTATGCATTATCCAATATTTGATGGATCCTATCAATGATATAACATGAATGCAGTATATAATGCAAGAATGGATCCAATTTTACTGGAAACTCAATTTTGAGTTTCATAATAGGATTGTGAAAAGAACCTGCCATAATATTTCAACGGCAGCTTAGTGATACCTTGTTCCAGGTTCCAAAGATATTTCAGGAGGTTTTCATTAAGCTCTAACTCTCTGTTCTGTTAATGCAGATCCACATTATAAATTTCTCTGGACCTATTTGAAGTAAGCAGCAACATGGTTTGCATTTGAGTTACTCCAAGAGATTCTTATAATAACTTAAAAGAAGACACATGCAGTTGATGAAGGTCAAATATACTCAATGTTTCTAAAAGTTATCCTTTTAATTGATTAACAGTGGCTTAAGTTTCTTACTAACTTTTTCATTTTATAATTTCAAACTAAATCTACACTAATTATACATATTTTTTCAAGGTTAAAGAGTATATTTTTTTTCAAATCTCGGTTACTTTTGAACTCTTTACAAACAATCTGCTCTATTTTCTCAACTTCCAATTTGTTGGTTAAGCCTCTTCATGTCCAGTAATTGAACATAGACTTCCAGCTCACAGATTCTTCTCACTGGCTCTGGTATGGCAAATTTCTCTAAATGTGAGTGTTACTAACCCTTCCCTACTTACACAAATATTCCTAGGTATTTGCTAGGAATGACAGCCATTCTTCTTAAAGGCTGCAACTTCTGTGTACTTTGGAAATGTACAGTCTACAACTATACCAAAGCTGGCAGGCCCAACAACAACAGGTCAAACTTTTCTGCTGTCAAAACTGCAGTACAGTAAAACTGCAATATCTGTTTGACCAGTATTACCAAATATCTACAGCCTGGGCTGCCAGACCTCCCCAGATGCAGTAGATCATTACTGGAAGTGGTATGGCAGTAGATCATCACTCAGATTGGTTGTTTAGTCTCTAAAAGCCACAGCTTACTATTCATATCAGTGGAGCTGGCAGGTCTGCGTGAAGCACGTATTTCAATGTTGACAGTACTCCAAAAACCTTTTTACAGACAGTTCTTCCATTAGTGATTGTTTTACCTAGATTTATATTTACAAAACTCTGCTGGCACAGTAGACCTGCATGTATGTGAGCCTTAGGTCTCCAGAGGAAAGAAAAGAAGTCCTTTCAGCTGGGGACTGACATTGGACATTGCTCAGCATAAACAAATCCCAATGGATCAGTGCTTGTCAGAAAGAGGCATTAATAATGCAAAGGCATTGACACTGGCAATTTTTCACTGGCACTTAATGGTTGTTGAAGTTGGGTCATTCATAAAAAAATATGTGTTTCACTACAACATGTCAGCTGAGTTTTTCTCAGACTCTTAGCTGAATTTTCAAGTTGAAAGATGAGAAACTTCTCCCAAATAGCCAGGTTTTAAAGCATTTAGCTGAAGAGATGAAGGCTAGAAACTGCATTCACACTCTGCATTTGGCATATCAGTTGTCAACCATCAATTGATGGATGCTTCACTTTAGTTTTTTCTAAAAGATACAATTTCAATAATCTTCATCTCATTCTCCTGCTAGATGGAAAATTTTCTACTTCAAACTGGGAAGATCTATTGAACAAGAAAATCTGCTTCTGAGAAAGACCAAGACCTTTTCTGAAATGGTTAGCTACATGGCATTGGAAGTTATTTAATTTCTCTCCTACTGTGAAAGTAGAGATAATACGATTGTCTAGCTTATGCTGTTATCACAAGGATGAACTAATGTCTCTGGTACACTCAGAAAAGCTCTAGCATTTCTTGAAATCTGGAAGAATTTTCATAGCACCTATAAGAGGAATGATGCGTGATCATGTCTGCAGGGGACAGTTCATTTGACCAAAGGATTAAATTGAACTTTAAAACATAAATTCATATGCAGCAGAATGCATTATGATTTTTACAGGCAACACTGAAAGTAAGCAACGAAAGAAACATACCTAATGCTGGCAGCTCTGCTACACTTCCTCCCAAAACACTTTTTAAAGCAGTTTTACTCAGAGGAAGTAAAATGTACACTAAAGAGTGTGCACTCATTGATAAGCTTTTATGGTCATTCTGATACAAAATTCAGCTGAATTAGGTATTTAATGGGTCAAGACTCAGAATAAGATAGTGAAGGCATGCTTCTCTTATTGATTTAAATCTATATCACATTTAATCATGTATATATTACACACATATAGAAGTAAAGCTTTACTGAGCTTTAATTATTCAGAAGGTTTGGCAGTTGAAGGAGAAGCTGAAAGGCAATATTTCCTTGACAAACTAATGGAGGTATCTGTTGTTTTAAAACACAGAAAGTTATAAAAGCACAATGCTACATACAAAGAAGAGAATAGCTTTCAGCTTTTACAAAACAGTGTTCCCTTGATAAAATGCTTCTCTAAATTTACAAGAAGCGACATTAAATTTTACTCCCAGTTTTAAAGAAACGGCTTTTTCAATTCTATGTATGTGACTAATCCAGATAATTGGGTCTACTCATGTACTTAAAATTAAATGTGCACTTAAGTGTTGGTATGATTAGCTTCCTGATGACTGTATGCTGGAGTCACATCCCTTTTATCTTATACCAGATGAATTTTGTAAATTATTTTCATGGTAAATATTGCATATTATGTTGTATTTGAAAAAAAAGAACTATTATAACACAGTTATTAGCTTGTTGTCATCACTACTTAGATTGTTGCAGAGCACCTTTTGGGGCTATTATCTACATGAACTGTGGGAGGCTGGTTTTCTTGCATAAAAGTGATTCATTCTGCTAATAAGAGGGGTTTTATTTTAGAACTATCTTTGTGAAAGTAGCCATTTACCTCTTGACATCTACCTCATAATAAGACTGGTTTTTTTAAGTGGAATATAATCTTTCCAATGACTAACACAAGCTGCATGCCTATATATCAAGACATTTTTAAAAGCACCTAGAATAATATAGTTACATTTTTTCATTATTTTTCTCTCTTATCCCTTAAATGTTTACTCCAAACCATATTCTAACCCATCTCCTAATACACCTTAACACATGTCATATTCTCTAGATTCCTATCATCAAACTTACTGACATTTTCTCCACATGAACAAAGTTGACCTAGTGATGATGACCACATGCCTGCAACTCATTTATGTCATGAAAACAGTCCTAGGAATGTAAAATTATTCTATAGACACATAAATTGGCAGTGTAAAAACTATTAATAATTTTTCAGTTCTAAAACCAGTGCAATAATCTCTAACTGTACTCAGTTACAAAAGGAAAGGAACTGAAATTAAATACCTGGGGAAATGTGATGGGTAACTGTGCATTGTTATGCAAATGTGAAATTTTCTAATGTTACCAGAAACAGTATTACACTAAACCATTATAAAATATTATTTAAAATACAATAGATTAAGGCACATGCCAACGTCCTTTGAAAGCAAACAAAAGGTGTTGACTCCAGAAAAAACAGTTTTAGGACCTAAAATGTGTTTCGTAATCAAAATGAAAAAGTGCAAAAGCACTTTCCACCATTTAGCACTTGTATGCAGTTCTTACCAAAAAATGTGCTACTATTTATTTGCAAACTGGATTTTATCTAAGTTAGTCTCATACTGAAGCATTTTATCCACCTGAGAAGAGTGGTCATTCATATTCCTGAAATATAGCTAAGGAAGTGCATGCGTGTGTATATGCTGTTGTGAACATGACTGTATCGTAATTATATTGGCACAGTAACTTAATTTTGACATTGCATATGGAGTGCTCATCAGGACCTTTCCTTCTGCCACTTAGTCATTTAACCATGAAATATGGTAAAATATTAAAAAAAAACTAAGTAGAAGGTGAAAGCCATTTGCCATAGGAGCTTTCCAAGGTACATGTTTTTCCCTTAAGAATACACAGAACAGAAAGTACCTAAAAGCTAACACTGGAAGCATTTCTACAGCCTCAACTAGTATGTAATTACTACTTATATGAAGAGGTATGAACGGAAATAGTGTTAGCTTACTGATACCCATCTCTTTCACTACTGTCCCACAATAAAACCCATGACAGTTCATTATTCGCTTCCTAATTGCCAAGTAGTGGATAGCAAAGACTCTCCATCCTTTTGTCACTTTATTGCTGGTGACTGGGACACTGCCTAGGAATAAGACAGTCTAGTTCAAGATGTTATCCTAACTTAGCTCTAGTTGAGGTTAGAATTACACTCAGAAATAGGTCATGGGAGACAGTTAGCTTTACCACACTACATACGTAAAATTGTATGAGTATACTGAGTCTTCTATTCCATTTAAAACACAAAGAGCCAGGTTTCCTGCTGTAATGAATAATGACTGAAGTTGAAGCGGGAAAATCACAGAATCACAGAATCTTAGGAGTTGGAAGGGACCTTGAAAGATCATCCAGTCCAACTCCCCTGCCAGAGCAGGATCACCTAGACCAGGTCACACAGGAATACATCCAGGTGAGTTTTGAATGTCTCCAGAGAAGGAGACTCCACAACCTCTCTGGGCAGCCGGTTCCAGTGCTCTGTAAACTTTACAGTAAAAAAGTTTTTCCTCATATTCAGATTGAACCTCCTATGCTCCAGCTTGTTCCCATTTCCCCTTATCCTGTTATTGGCTATCACTGAGAAGAGCCTGGCTCCTTCCTCCTGACACTCACCCTTTACAAGTTTATAAACATTAATGAGGTCACCCCTCAGTCTCCTCTTTCTCAAGCTAAAGAGACCCAGCTCCCTCAGCTGCTCCTCATAAGGGAGATGCTCCACTCCCTCGATCACCTTTGTGGCTCTGCACTGGACTCTTTCAAGCAATTCCCTGTCCTTCTTGAACTGAGGGGCCCAGAATTGAACACAATATTCCAGATGCGGTCTCACCAGGGCAGAGTAGAGGGGAAGGAGAACCTCTCTCGATCTACTCACCACACCCCTTCTGATACACTCAAAGATGCCATTGGTCTTCTTGGCCGCAAGGGCACATTGCTGGCTCATGGTCATCCTGCTGTCCACCAACATCCCCAGGTCCTTTTCTGCATGGCAGTTTTCCAGCCACTTGTCCCCAAGCCTGTACCACTGCATGGAGTTATTGCGCCCGAAGTGCAGGACCCGGCACTTGGCCTTGTTGAAGCTCGTACAGTTGGCCTCAGCCCATTGATTCAGCCTATCCAGGTCCCTTCGCAGAGCCTTCCTGCTCTCAGGCAGATCAACACTCCCTCCCAACTCAGTGTCATCTGCAAACTTGCCGAAGGAGCACTCAATCTCCTCATCCAGATCATTGATAAAGATTTTAAACAGGACTGGCCCCAAAACCGAGCCCTGGGGAACACCGCTTGTGACTGGTCGCCAACTGGATTTAGCCCCATTCACCACAACTCTCTGTGCTCAGCCATCCAGCCACTTTTTAACCCAGCAAAGCGTGTGCCCATCCAAGCCATGCCCAGTCAGCTTCTCCAGGAGGATGCTGTGGAGACGGTGTCAAAGGCCTTACTAAAGTCCAGGTAGACAATGTCCACAGACTTCCCCTCGTCCACCAAGCATGTCATCTCATCATAAAAGGAGATGAGATTAGTCAAACAGGACCTACCCTTCCTGAACCCATACTGACTGGGCCTGATCGCTTGGTTGTCCTGCATGTGACATGTGATGGCAGTCAGGATGATTTGTTCCATCACCTTCCTTGGCACTGAGGTCAGAATGACAGGTCTGTAGTTCCCCAGGTCTTCCTTCTGGCCCTTCTTGTAGATGGGTGTCACGTTTGCAAATGCATACACATACATTAGGTTATACATAAGCTTTGCAGTTAAATTGCTTGTTCTGAAGAGGAGATGTACTTCTTTTTTTCCTGACTCATAGCAAGGATTTAACTTAATCTTCTTCATTGAAAAGCACTACTAATATTTGAAGATCTTTCTGACAAAATAAAATGACTACAGAATATAAGGTTTAGAATATGACGTTTGATTTAGACCTTCAGATTGCCCTGTCAGCAATGGAATATATACAAAATAGTATCAACAACAACCCTTAAGAGTTACTTTAAAATCATGCTTAAAACTTTGATTACAGAACAGCATGGCATGCAAGACTGCATCTAATCTAAGAATATATTCCCAAATGAATAAAAAAGTGCACACTTAAGTTTCAAACTTAAGAAATCATTACCTCTCTAGCATTACACTAGGGAAAGGCACTTCACATGGAAGGAGTGATTCCACTTAACATTCTGAAATCCTGCTTACACAGTTATGACCTTTGTGATCGCTAAATGCTGAGGGGAAAATTTTAACTTTAATGATATCTTAGAAGGGGTATCACAGCAGAAGTCATCTTTTCCAGCATGCCCTATTAAAACATCTCTAGTATTGCTATGGAAATCACTTATAACTGTAAGATACTGCACATCATTAAATGCACTGAGTGGGCGGTACTACAAGATCTACTGAATGAAATGCTACTCTGTCATTTCAGTAAAGATCAGCATGGATCAATATCAGTATCTTTTCAAACAATTTTTTAGTACATTTTAGTCACATTCAAAGCTACTTTTTGAGAACAGTATTTGTATTCAGCAAAATTTACCCATACCCCATCCATCTGATAGTCACTCACTTTTTTCATCTTTAATGTCTCCTATGGGTTCACCAAATGCTGCTTTTTATTATGTGTCACAAGCATCAGTTATATTTTCTTCACAGGTTGTCATTACTATAGTACTGGATAACCTAAGACCGCAGATGTTAAGCTTTTCATTAAAAATGCACTGGCTAACTAGACAGATACCAAATCTGAATGGCAATTGTGTACATTCATGCATCAGTAATCGAAAAAAATGATGAGATCTTTCCCTTTGATACTTGTAATTTCAGAGGCGTTGTTAAAAAATTAAGGATTTTCCTGTGATATTATATGTGGCAGTCCATAATATGTCTGTTCTTTCCTACCTTTCTAGGTATTAACAAAGCAGTGAGAAGTAAAGTAATTTAGTAACTTCTGAATGATAAGACAGTTATATATTGATAGGAGAAAACAGAGTGTTTTCCTAATACTTCATTTAATATCACAAAAAATATCAGAATATCAGTGGGCTTATTAGAAAATAATTTAGAGTCCTGTTCTTTGTGTGAAAAGTAATAAATACTTAGAAAGAAACTAGGCAAGTGTAATCATTTGCAAGTCTCTCCTCACTACTAAGTACTTCTGCTTTTTCTCAACACTATTGTTACATGCATCCTTTCTTCCAATTGCAGTCACTATGGTCAGCCTCCCTAGATGCTTCTGTATCCCAGGGGATGCAACTTTCACCAGCTGGTCACAGGTTTCCCCTGATGTTTTTCTCAATGTTTAGGGGGAGCGGGATAAGGCAAATTCTGAATACAGATCCTGTAATGTGCAAATGGAAGGCCAGCTTGGAAACTCTGATTATCAAGCTTTCCAAACTAAAGTTTGTATTGTACTTAAAAATAGTAGTTCATTCAGAGGGGTGAGGCCTAAAAATCTGCTTTGACAGATGAAGATCTGCTTTTAAAAATTACATCTGTGCTTCCTGTTGCTACAATTTGTTATACTGAAGTTATAATCTCAACATCTAGATGAAAGTTGAGGGAATAAAGACACAACCATTAATGACTTCAATGTTTTGCCCTAGGACACCTGCTCATTGAGTGCTCCTACACAAAATCTACCATGGAGCTTGGCTGTCCTCCACACACATCAGAGCTCCAGGTTTCACACTTCACCACATCTCCTGTCTACTTTATTACTGTGAGCCTCTGCCTTCATTATTCCTGGATAACAATGCCATTACTGACCATACATGCTGTCCTTCTGGATAGCTGCTGAAGACCTGGAGCCAAATATGTGCCCCTCTTCTACTACTTCCAAAAGAAATCTTGAGTGTGTCAGCCCAGAGCTGGATGACAGACTGATAGGAAGTTGGCTACTTACCCTCACTGGATATTTAAACCCAGCAACGTGTACTAAAAGCCATGGCAGAAGGATTATAATTTTGATTGCAGCAAATAGGACCTGTCCCTTCCGAGCTCCCTGTGACACATACAATGAAGGGGCTCTCTTACCATGCAACAGTGAAAGAAAATATTAGTTGCCTGTAAAATTTTAATTAAGCATTTTCTTTGCAGGAAGAATTTGTGAATTTTAAAATCTGCATTGCAAAAATAAGAAGTAAGGGAATTTCTGAGAATGAAGGTTCAAAAATTCAATTGGCATAGTCCTTCTGATTTTGTCAGAGCAATACTTCTCACTTTACAGCTACAAAGAGTTGTGCCAACAAATTACATGTAGACTTCCACAGGAAACAAAAAAAAATATAAAAAGTAAGCGAATCTCAGATGAGCTTTGAGTTGGGGAAGAAAGAATTGCTCAGCTGAGGGAGTGTATAAGCTTTCACAGAAGGGCTGAAGTTCTACCCAGCTATTTTTTTTGTTTTGTTTTGTTTCTTAACATCAGCATGTGTTCCCTTGCTTTAGGAATGAAGACAGCGTCTTCACATGGTAGGTTGAAATTTTCACAGACCCCAGGCATCTTTCTTTTAAGATTAAATTGGAATATACTACTGTTATCTGACTAGAAGATGCATACACAAGCCTAAAACCCTTCTGGTAGATGCTAGCAAGTTGATCTTCCCAGTGAGTGAATATATGCAGAGGGAATGTAAACAGCAGGGATGAAGACTGGAAACACTGAAGAAGAGCATACACAGATGGAATTCCAACCTAAGCTTGACAGAGACAGCAAGTTATCCCTGTTGCTGAAAGATCTGAGTGACTTTCAGACAAATTGCTTGTCTGTTCCAAAAGCAACTTTTCTTTGGAGTAATCCATCCTAAATCCCAGCTGCCTCTCTCTCTGGGTACTTCCTTCCTATTTTGTAGTCAGTAAAGGATCCAATGAGCAATCTCTGTCCAAAAATTATCACATTGTTCCCTACAGACTTCTGGAATTTGTGAAAAGTATCGTTTAAGAAGGGTATCTATGCACATGGATGTCCACATAGATACAGGTGAAACACAGATCTTGACAGCTCTTTTACAAGTCAACCGTACTTGGTTCTACCATTTCCAGGGAGATCTATGAGGAGATGGCCATCTTTACTACTAAATCTCTCTTAAAGTTAGCACACCACTGCAGCAAATTTGCTTGTATAGGAACATAAACTAATATAAGAAAGATTAATTGAATTGTTTTAATAATATTTGCAGCACTGGTGAAATCTAGAACAAGGTGGAACATGGCTATTTGAAAGCAATTTACTGAAAACAACTGTGGTAAAGTTTATCTCCTTGTGCTTTAGTTCACCTGTCATTCTCACTCTGTCCATGTACTGAGGCACTGGAAACTTTGTCCTCCTTTGCCGTCCTGAACAGTTTCAACTCATTCCAGTCCTGTCACAGCTCATTTTTTTCACCCACACATTGCAGATTTCTAGAGCAATCTATTCCTGAGGTAGCTGCTGAGTAGTTTTGTCAGACTTTTCCCCAGAATATCTGAAAATCTCAGCCTCCTGGACTAGTTCCGTATTTTGAATGCTCATGTCTGGCCATGGCCCAAACAGAGCACATTTGTCAGCTCAGCGGGGACATTAATATTCACATTGTATCTCATCCCTTACAGCTAGCATTTAAGCCTTGAGAATACCGGAAAGATGCCTAGGAGGATGTAAAAGGATATTATTTCTTCCTTTAAATAGAAAGAAAAAATATATGATATCAGAGCTACCAGCACACTCAGTGATTAATTTTTAAAACCAGAACTCTCTAGGTTATATTAAGAGCCACAACAGCAAATATTGCATGTGCAGTTGAGAATATTTAATAGTAATTTGAAGTTACATAAGTACTAAATTATTTTAAATAGACATTTGTGCTGTTCTAAGCATATGCAGACAGGCATGGACTCATAAATAATTGCCTTTCCTTTCTGAATGACCTGTCCCTTTTCTTCTGATACCTGTTTCTGAATTGATTAAGTGTGATGAATGGATGAACACAAATTCATCTCCAGTTTTTGTCTGAGTAAGTTAGATTTATTTTTTTTAAGTGGGGAAGTCAAAATAGTTTCTGCTAGGCATATTTTGGATGCTGTTCATAATTGTAATGCATCTGCAATTAAATTCATACTCAAATTATTTCAAGAATTTCCTACTGTTACGTTTAATTTATTTTCTTGATCCCTTTTTTCAGCTTGTCTAAAATTAGTGTAAATGCTGTAAAAGCAGTCATATGATGCACTATATATTTATGGAATAAGGGAATACTCCTGACCCTTAGACAATTACAAAGTTGAAAATGCAGCATTAACTTCTCTCAGGTAATATATATTTCTCAGTCTCTATGTTTTCAAAAATATATTTATTGCATATTTAAACCTCTTATTTTATGCAATATTTTAGAAATATTATAATATTTTAACTTTTTATCCTTTAAATATTAGTAGTCATAACATTTGCAGTAAAATAATTCAGAACATTTCTATTAACTTCATCAGAAACTGATCAATTGGGATTAACAACAGAGTGTATTTACAACATGCTTCAGTGAAATGCAAAGATATTGCTTAGTACATTACAGTATTTATAAATAAATCTTAATTGTTCCCATCCACACAATTCAGTTATTATTTTGAAAAACTGGGCAAAATATTCTGAAAGTAAATTAGCATTCTGCTTTTTAGATAACTTTAAAGGGCATGAGTTTGAATTTATTTGATATATATTGATAGTCTACATTATAAATATATAGGGTACTAGAGAATGACCCAAGAGAAAAATGAAACCTCATAGCCATGCACACATAGACACTGGAGTTCATCTGTGGTTTAGCTTGCATAGCTGAGAAGTGTCCTATACCTTTCTAACAAGCTTTATCGCTGCCTACTCCTGAAACTGGCCTTTTCTATGGTAGTAGAGAGCCATGCTCAGTTGGACAATGAAACCTAGAGTCTTCATCATGCAGACACTTCTGAGGCAGAGTTCTGCAGCCAAATGCTCTTGACACTACACTTTTGTCTGAAATATTACACAAATTGGTGCAAGGTGTTTCAGTTTTTCAGGAGAAACACAGCTGTTGCTAGAGAAATAATACTTTGTTTACAAGGCAATGTTTTTTGCAAAAAGTAACCGAGGGTATCCAATAATGGATTCTGTTAGCTATGTAAAGGTTCTGTTAACATTACTGGAAGCTAGATGTACTTAGTAATTGTAGCCTTTATTTCTTTTGACAAGATAATAAAAATCGGTGATCTGTTAGAGTGTAACAAGAAATAACAAAATTCATTTTATGCAAAAATGTATCATGCTCCAATGCAACAGTCTTACAGGAGGTTCTTATTTATAGATTTTTCTCTAAAAGGTGATGGTCATCACCTTAATATCTTGCCACTTTACATGAATATGTAGATTTATCCTCAAAAGACTTCTAAAATATGGAACAAATTAATTCAGTATTATGACATGACAAACTGTGGCTGAGGAAGTCACACAGGAATCCTGTGGAAGAATCAGAAACTCTGACTCTACAGAGAATCAGAAATTGAGTGAAAAAGCAAACTCCAATATATTCCACATTACTGGGAATGGGGGGGAAAACCCTCTACTAAATATTCAACACCAAAAAAATATAACACATATTTAAACCACAAAGGATGTTTCATAGTGTGTTTCTTACAGTAATCTTTCATAACAAAGTTTTCAAGTTGGTATATTTTCCTCCACTTTGAAGGAAAAACAAAAAAACCCCAAACAAACAAAATCCAGCTTCCTTTAAAAAATCAAAACATCAAGAAGAGTCCCAGTAGTTTTCAATCCTGAACCTGCAAGTAATAGGTTTTCTGTTTCTCTCCTACTTTTATTAGTGTGGTTCCATTTTCTTGTCAAACTGGTCATCCACTTTTCTAAAAGCAGACTGTGTTTGCTTTAGGCTTTATGCAAGGAGAGTAACATCGCACAAGAAGCTTTATCATATGGTCAAAGGCTGATGACCTACCACAATAATCTTGAGATGAAAATGAAATAGCATTCTCGTGAAGTCTCTTGGGACTTTCTCTTTTCTTTGAGTATAACTCTCTGAATGAGATGGATCCCCTAAGGTATGAGCACATCTCCAGTGACTTCAAAGGACCTATATCAGTTTACAAAAAGTACAAATTCAGCCCTTTGATTTTTTATATTATTGAAAAAATTAATGCATTTTCTAATTAATAACCTTCTTCTTAGCTGTTTATCTGAATATATTTTCCTAGTCACAAATGTATCTATAAATTAAAAAAATACCTCTGAATTTTAGGAATCTGTGGTTACAATGCACAAAGAATTCAGTATATTCAGTCTCCACACCTGAAAAATTAAATCTGCAGATATTCCATTTCATATTATATCAATCACATATAAAAGTACTCTAAGAGGTACAATGTCTTCATGCATTGTTATAACGTAACGTAACGTAACGTAACGCAACGCAAGGCAACACAACGTAATGTAACATAATAATATATTTAGAGTACTAGACTGATCTTAGATGTGGGTAAAGCAGCCTGAAGGCTAGCAGGTAGAATCCAAGCTGACACACAAAATAAAGGAAAATCATTAATCAGAGGTTAGCCCAAAAAAAATGGGTCTTTGGTATTGTTCAAAGTATTTCTCACTCTAAAGACAGATTGCTTTCAGAATAAGACCTTGGTTTCTCTTAAAGAATTTCTATTTGTTAGAGGAATCTGCAAGTTCATTACATACAAGAGAAAGCAAAATATTTACCACATGCCAATGAACCACTATCACCTCACCTCTCTCCACAAGTAAACATTTTGCATAAGAAACACAAAGATACAGCACTCTGTTCAGTTTGGGTGTCAGGCTTGATTTCAGTGAAGCAAAATTAAATTATCGAAAGTTATATAGACACCTTACAGAAGCAAACAAACAAAAAATTGCTCTCATTCCATTACGAAAACATCTCTCTTGCTTCTCAAACAGACCCATTTTTATAAAAATAATACAACAAATAACAAATGTAGATGCTGTATCAAGGATAAATAGAGTGGCAGTAGTCAGTAGGTGCTTTTGCCTGGTAACTACATAATGTCCTAGTTATTCAACTTGTTTGTTCTTGACTGTAAAAGTGGGATACCAAAGTCTTTGACCAGCGGACTAGAAAGCATATACATGTCTTAAGAGGAAGTCAATTATGGTCATGCTATATCTGCATTTCCAGTGAATTTCTAGAATATTTGTAAACAATTCTGTGAGAGGCAACCAAGAAACCTTTGGAAACTAAAAATTATAGACCATTTTAACAATACATTTAGCAGTAGAGTGAGCAGGGTAATTGCATGTGAATTCTTCAATTCAAATGTAAATTAACATATAGACAGCATATTTTAGTGTTGCAGATGCAAGCGATTTGCTTATTCCATTATGTTTATATCATAATTAAACATAACAAAAGTTAAACAAAATAAAAGATGTCCCTGGCTAAGAAACTAAATGTTGATGGATCCAAAATTCCTGAAAATGTATCTAACAAAAATAAGAACCAGATACATGGAGGGGGGGAGCAGGAGGAAGGAAGGAACTGAAATCTACTGATCTTTTTCCTCAGAAATATCAGAAACATCATAAAATAAGTTTGGCAACATTGGCTTTCTATCTGCTATGCAGAAGCGCAGGGCAGACATGGAAGCTGTATGAGCTGCTTATTGAACCTGACATAGTCTTGAAGTTTCATAGTTTTCCTCCATAAAATAAAGAGAATTACTGACCAGTTTTACCAGTGATCTTCCACTAGCAATGAAACTAAAGAATCAAATGCCTGAAGTTGCCTCAATTTTCTTAGTGGATGAAGTCTGTTAAGAGATCAGAATATATATTCCATATTATAGTATTCTAAAAGCATGTCCATAAAGATAATTTTTGGTTTTTTGTTAGTGCACAATAAAGTCTTTGTCTTTAGAAAAATCGCATTACGTTATTTCAACCTGCTATTAACACAACAAAAATAGTATTAACACTGCTTCTCCAAAACTCCTTTCAGTGAAAAAGTTGATGATTCTACCAAATTTGCAGTCAGAAGATGAGTGCTAGTAATCATTGATCAGTCTTTATAGGTTGCAAACATTTGCAACAAGAGATCGCTATCATTTTCCCAGGCAGAACCTTCATTATCTAAAAGACTCAAAGCAAAAACACTAAATTTGATGTATAATGGGTATAGAACTTCATCATGAGAGCTAAAAAGGATGCAACTGTAATCAAGGGATTCTTTTCTCAGGTCTCAGAATTTTTGTGAAGTATCTTAAATTTAAAGAAAGAGAAGCACTGATGAGGTATGCTTCTGCACTCAAGGGGTGTCCTTTGTGGGTAGGATATTATTGCTTTCCAAGGAAAACATATTAATTTGAACAGAACATTGACATTGGTTTATATTATACATTCAGAATGCTTCTCCCAGAGATGTACTTTGTCTGGAAGTTCTTCACTACTTCATGTTAATGTTACGGTGCTCAAGAAAAAAAAGGTAAAGAATTCTAACTGTGCTTATCATTCTTGTGATAGTTAATTTTAATGCTCCTGTGTACTTAAAAAAAAAACCAAACACACAAAAAAAAACCACCAAAAAAACCTTCAACAAACCAAACCGAAAAACACAAAAGGAAGAACTTCCACACCAATATGTAATTAAACCATGAACCTCACTTTCATAAGAAAATTCAAATTGTACATAGTATCCAAAATCAATACATATAACAAGTCTTTCCTGCAGATTGATATCTGATTCATACGAAGTAGCTTGTCTGCATATGAAAAGACTGACCTTTAAGACAAGGAAGAGAGAATCAGATACAAACAGAATGGATTTTTTTATCCAGTGTAACGGTTTTTGCAGTGAAAGTTGCTTATAGAGATCCAACATGATGTATGAAAGGTAAGATTTCTCAGGAAGAAGTTAATAAGCAAATTACATTTTTCAATTTTTAATATTTTTATATTCTTTGATAAGGGAGAATTACTTTTCTCTCTTTCCTTCATACATCAAGAACCTTGGATAAGCTGAGTTTCCACCCTGGAATAAAGCAAAGCTGAACAGGTTTAGGCAGGTATCATCTTCCCAGGATTGTGGGCGTTTACTAATAAACTATTTTTATATGGCTAACATAATCATAAAGATATCAGAGACATAAAATGTGTTGAGGTGGTTAGGTGGTCAGCTTTTCAATTAGAGTGGTTCATCAAGAATTATCCAGTACATAACCATATAAAATCTGTATGAAAACAAGTGTCTCCTATAAAAAATTTACAGATTTTTCTCTTTTTCCAACTTCTTTGCTCTGGAATAAAATAAGATATTGAGAAATAGATCAACTGATGCAATAAAATATTTTGTACTGAAATATCAAAAACTATAGGTCATTTTAGCACACTTGGTATTGAAACAAGGTGCTATGAGTTTGGGGTTTTTTTTTACTTTTGGACAGAATACTTCAGTGAAATCTTGCAGAAGCTGGATATTAAACCTTTTAAAACAAGGCCAAAAAAAAAAAACAACAGAAAAGCTGATTATCTTTGAGAAATGTGACTGAGTGCAAAGCAGCATAATTAAAATTAAAAACATTTAATTTATTTAACTTACTTTATAAATCACCTATTTTAAAATTGTCACTAATGGATGTAATTTTGGATGATACAGTAAAGATGACTTCTAAATAATTTCTTCTTTTCAAGTTCTCACATTTATTTTGAATAACAACTTTAGTACCGTCCTTTCTCTGCAAAAAAGCAAAAAACAACCAAAATTTTCCACTTTCTAGAAGTATTTCTGGAGTTTCACCAGACACAAACTTTGCAGGCTGATTTTGTACCCAGGCATATCATGACTCTTTTCCTAATCAGCTAATTATACCCAGGCACATCTCAATTCTTATTCTATCATTTAACTCTTGAAACATGCCTTCCCTCATTTATGTAGTTAGAAATCTGCCAGTTCATGCCTGTGTCCATAATAACTCCAAATGCACCTGTACTCCTAGCCCCTTTGGACTGAGTTTCATGAAATTAAATTTCTTTTGGAGCACAAATTCTCCTCACCTGCTTTGCTTCCATTTCTGTCTCTATGATGCTTGAGTACCAAGCTTTGATTTTAGTGCTAGCAAAAGTCAGCCTGAACTATGTTAAGCTTCAGATAGATTAAAAGGAAGCACATGACAGCAAATATACTGTATTACAAATTAAATATATCTTGGTAATCAACAGTGTAAACTATAGCAAAAACCCAATTTCTTCTTGACCTGGAAAAAAGCAACAAGCAATAATTTTGAGGTTTAGCATTAGTTTTGATTCAGAACAGGGTCTAAATTACCATCTTTTTCAAACTCACTTCCTCTCTGGTTTTACCTGAACTTCAATTTGGTGGTGAACAGCCTGGACATAGGCTGTTGCTTCAGATAGTTACAAAAGAATTAACACTCTTCCATCCTAGCAACAGTATCTAGCAGCTTTGAGCTTTAGTGATGGATTTCTATACCTGTTTCGCTGGTTTTTCTCCCAGTTGCAGGAAGAAGTGAGAATAGCTTCCCCCAAAAGATTTCGCTGCTGACTTTGCTACAGTTTATAAATCTCTCCTCTCAGACCCTTTCTTACAAAAGCTTTGTATTTCTGCATTTCATACATTGGCCGTGGCAGGTGGAGGAGCTGGACCAAAGTAATTTCACCACTTACTTCATAATACAGTGATGAGCTTATAGAAGGTAGCTTCTCAGAGTAAAATCCTTATTTGTATAAGCACCAGAAGGTGAGCCCCAGTTCTTGCTATTCACTGGTTTCGGTACATAAGGAGCCAACGTATTTCCTGTATTACAAAAATGTTACTCTCACAAATGTGCTTTTAAAGAAAGCAAGCAGCTTAAAAAAAATCAAAGAGAAAAAAGTCAGAATAGGTCTCTGATCATGATCTCTGATCATCCTTATTTTTATTACTTTAGTGAAAAACAAAAGATCATATGCACTATCATTGAGCTTATTATACTCAAAAGTCAAGTAATGAGGCACGGACACAAAGATGTCTAATTATTTCACCTCAGATGAGCAGCTACATCCTCCCAACAGATAAAGAGCTAAATTTTGGACAACAGCCCAAGCTCCTGCTGAATAAATGAAATAAAATCTGCTCAAAGTTTAAAAGAAAGGATCCTGTCTTGTAAGAAATTGTGAAACTAACCAAAGATGATGTTTGAGCTGGGACAACCTTCCCAGGATTAACATCTACTGAGGCTTTCATTATTTTATCAAAAAAGCATAAAGGCAAGTAGTCACTGTAAAAGAAAATTGTACAATATCTTCCTCAATGAGATGTGTTCCTGTTTTTTCTGATCTGTAACTTGTTTTTGATCTTCAAAGCTGACTATTTGGTATATTTAATAATAACAATTTATTTTAAAAGGCTACATGAGTATATATAATACTGTTATTTGCAGAACTGTTTTTGCAAATTGTTACTATTGCATTCAGGATTGACTTATAGACATAGGAAGATCGCCAAAACAGACTTTGTACTACTCTGCTGATTTCAGAGTTACTCTAAGTTTAAACTGGTGCATTCAAGAGCAAAATCACATTATGTAAACAGAAAATTATACTTCTTTTAGACAAGAAAAGGCTTGCAAACACTAAAATAATTTGTATTTGAACAGATATTTGTGCATGAATGAAATTTTGCACCCAGCAAAAACTAAACAACAAGAAAATTAAAAATATGATACAAAGAACAAAAGCCAACAAATTAAGTGCAAAACACTATCATTTTCTTCACAATATGTGAGTTGAACAAAGTTCTGCACATTACTAATATAGCAATTGATATAAGCATGTGAGAAAAGCTCAGTTTCAGGACAGGTGTGATATGCATTTCAAGCTAAGAAACAAAGCCTTAGAGAGATATTGCTTGTTTCTGTTCTTTGTCACCAGACTACTTACTATGGACATTTCTATTCATATTTCAAAAAGGAAAAATATTCTGAAAGCAGGCAGGGAAATGTGATTTCTTTTTTCAAGACTTAAATTGAATTTGGTTATGTAGCCCCCTCTTAAAGAGTAGATCACCAAGCCAGTTTTTGTTCAAGTGCATTCAAACTTCTTTGCTGTTTTATCCCTCCAATAGGACTGCACAAGCATGTAAGAAAGTGGCTGTGTACTTCCCTATATAAAGAGTTTGAGAGTAGTCAGGAAACAATTTAGTTAGAACATTTCTCACCTCAACAGAGGAGGAATGGGGAGTACAGACTGAGCTCAGGCTGGGTAAGTAGCACAACTGGCAGGAACTAGAAATTGCATCCAGTATGAGATCTGCTGGAGCCCCACTAGTTTCACTGGGTTTTGAACTGACTGCAGTAAAGGTAATTCTAACGATTCAGCAAAAGAGACTAGCTTGCAGCTTCTATCTCATGAAACTGTTGTTGCTTGCAAACTTTCACAAATTATGCAAGTTAAATTTGCAGTTCTCTACTGGCAAATTATACTGTTATACTACCTGTGTACCATGTATATGACACCACAGCAGTAACACCCTCCTTCTCTGCTGCATGATGGTTTGTTTAATATGTAGCTAGGCAGAGCTGGCTTTTGAAGCCCATAATGTCAACAGCAGTACACTCCTCTCTCACAAGAAAGTGGATGAATAAATTTAAAATAGAATTTCTTACTAAAATACCATATAACTGTTTTCACTTTTTTTATTTTGAAAACAGACCTGTAGGTGGGGAAGAATAAACATCAAAATATCTTCTTCTACAGGGCTGAGAGTTTAGCAGTGAAGTTTCTTAAAGGTAGCTGTCACATAGAGCCATCAGAGCTCTATGATTTCAAGTGCTTTGTGTCCAGCACTAACAGTGGCAGATCTTAGATTCAGCATGAGTCCAGTACTGAGCTTCAAGACACTGCAAATGAGAGCAGAGTGGTCTTCAGAGAAGGAAGTCCTTTTGCTTTCAAAAAAAAAATATTGTTTTGGATCTGGAGTGGCAGTAGTTTTCCAGGCAAAAATGAGTGACTTGGTAAAATGGAAATGAAGCAGTCAAGATAACACACAGAAGTACACATATGAATGCATTTGCCTGTTTTGATGCACTGCTTTTATGGTCAGTTGTTCTCCATACTGAATGTCTAGCAAACTATTTTCATAAAATCAAGTAACATTAAAAAAATTAGCACTTAGTTGAATGGAGTTTCAGAATGAGAACAAAGATAAACAAGGAGGGAAAATATTTTCTTTCAGTAGATGTTTCAGAATCTTGAGTACGTATATAAAAATTGAAAGTTGACTTAGGGAGTTTTTTAGCTTTTCTCTGATTTTTATAGATAATTATAAGAAAATAAGAATTGCAAGTGTTGCTTTACAAGATGCTACAAAGCACTTCTATCTGTACCCAATTGTCAGCACAAAGCAGATAATGGTAGAAAGGAAATTGCCCTTCCAGTATATTTTCTCATACCTCTCCCACAGTAGAGATGAAAAATTGGGCAGAATGCTTTCAACCGAAATAAAACCAAACAACTCCAGCACTAGAATGGGTGACCTTTTAGTCAGTAAGGGCTACTCTAATATTTTCTGAGTCAGAAACTCAGTTCTTGAATTCATGCTTACACAGCGAGGCTTAGAAAAAATATTTTGGTCATCCTCTTCTGCTCTGTTGTTGACCCAAATGACATTCTTGAAAAAAGCAGAGTACTAAGGAAAGTGTTGTCCTTCATTTCACATTCAGAATACAAAGGGAGGAATACATTTTAAGCATCTTGAAAGTAGAGAGGTTTGAAAAGATAGGGATATTTCTAACAGTCTGCATGACTGCAGTCAAACTGTCATGTCTAGAAATATTACCACTTGTGGTTTTGCCTTCAATATGGTTTTGCAACAGCAATCATGATTCTTTATCCATTTAAAGTCATACATTCATTTAAAAAAAATAAAATAATACATATTGAAACCTTGAAATACCTAATTTCATTTTTTCTCAGAACACATGATGACTCAGCAGCATCAAATTAAAAAAAATAACACATTCTGTTATGTAGCAGTACCCACACTACTGTACATTTACTAAGTTAGCTATTACAACAGAAGAGCAGATGAGCTTTTTCTTCCCCAGCTACACCTTGCCCCAAATCCTTGTCTAATCCATGACTGCAGCATAAGAAGGTCCCTGAGCTTGGCTGTTTTGTACTACGTACAATTAAATGCTAGAATAGCCTAAAGACATTTTATTATATATAGTCCATAGAGTTCTTTATATTATCATCTAGTCCAAACCAAGTAACTGCAATAAATCCCTCCACATTTTAAATGTCACTATATTACAAAGAATCAAAATGAACCCTCAACATCTTTATATAAACTGTAGTTTAATATTAAAAGCAGTGGCTTCTAAATCATCTTTATGATTAAGGAAGTTATCTAATACCTGTAGGGTTAAATGGAGTTCATATTCAATAAGTGAAAGAGCAGTCAGGTATTTGAAGGTCCTAACTAATGAGCAAACTCACCTTACAAAATTCAGCTTTCAAAGCTCACAAGTTTATGAGATCTTTATTAAAGTGATCTGAGGTTAATTTAACAGATACCCTAGATACTCGGGTATTGAATTAAGCATTTGTTGGTTTTCTTTCAATTATTTTCATTCTTCTAAGGGTATTTGCATTACTATATTAGATCTGCTCTACATGGAGAGTGTTTTTAAGAACAATAGAGCTAGATTTATCTCATTGCTCAAGGCATGGGTTCAATTACCCCTGTTCTGTTGAGCCTGCAATAAAATTCTCAGTTAAAAAAAATTTCAAAGTACTTTTTTGGGCTTAAGTTTAATATTTTAAAAAATGCTTCAAAAATATAAGAAACAAAGAAGAGGTCACGTTTTTCTGACAAAATAAGATTTAAGTTTTAGGTGTGTCATAATATCCTTTTGAGAATTGGTAGAACTCAAAATTTTCAACTTCACTGGAGTTTACAAAATGTTTAGCATCTGATCATAAGTATTGCAGTGGGAATTGCTGGGTACTGATAAAGTCTGAAAACCTGATCTCCATCTGCAGGTCCTGAGCACCTGAGGCCTTAACTGTTATGGACTTCAAAGGTTTTTTTATCTCTTGACATCTGTGTACATTAAAAACCTCTGCAGGAATATGATTTTCCTTAAACCCTACCTTAATCTGAATCCAATCGCAACAGAAGACTGCAACTTTTATTAAAAATAATAAATTGGTATTACCTTCCATTTAAGTTGTGTTCCCATTCTCATGTTTATTATTTCAACTTTTCCTCATGCTAAAGATTTGATTTATCTTGTCTAAGCCCTTGTGAGTATGCCCTTGAGGGTATCACATAAGACAAGAATTTCATGTGAACAGGAAGAATGGCCCAGAGGACACATGCAATAATATTTCAGCAAAACAGAGCTTGTGAGGAAAGAACTATCACAATCCAAAGAGTGTCCTTCAAGTCATTTTAAGTGCCCTAAAGTATCCTTTTATTTTACTTGAGGTAGTATACCTAAATGATAATGATTTCCTAGTGCTTTGCCTAGTGTATCATCAGGTCTCTTAAGCATATTTACCACAATCTAAGCATTTCACCCTCAGATTGTTTCTCCTTGGATTCTGTTCAATATTTTTTTCCTTCAACCAATTACTCCCAATTTCTCCTTAAGCAAAAGGTACAGTGTAAATATGCCAGCAGTTAAGAATTTCCTCTTAAATTCCAGAGCCTACTCCCTGGAAGAAGGATGTAATCTTTTGGAATTCAAGATTTGTACACCTGATCACATCTTTGGATGATGAGATTTTACAGCTTCAGTATGATAATGATCATGATGCTGAAGAAGACAAGAAAGGAAGAAAGTGACATGTATTTGTGCTTTCTTTTAGTTTTTGATTAGTGGTTTTGGTAGCAATGTTACTCCCTTGGACGTAGATATTTGTGATAGATTGAAATTCTTAGAAAAATAGCCTGTTATTCCACTTCTTTTGATGATCTTCCTCTCAAAAATGTAGATAAAATGAGTTTCATAAAGACTATATCCAGACTATAAGTCAGTGATTTTTCCTCCATGGCAAAATCCCAGAAACTAACTGTCATACTCAGAGATATGACAATGTGTCACATTGAAACAACGTCAAAGGAAAGAATAGATATAGGCAAAGTAAGAAAATAATTTGCCAGAATCATTCCTACTGGTTCACCCTAGGTAGTCTCCTATGTGTCTCTAGAGAACAATGAGACTGAGAAACAAACTAGATTTGGCTCCAGTGTACAACTATCTGCAAAAGACATAGCACGTCAGACAGCACAGATGAGTCTTTAGAGTCCCTGCTGATACACTGACAGAGAGACCTTCCTATTCTTATTCTCTGTATCTTTCTGAACACATTCTTCATGATTAAAACCAGTAAGAAGCTATCATAATTCACTTTCACAATATATAATATTCTTTGACAAGAGATTTTTGGCACCTGAAGGTTTTCCAATTTCTCCTAGTTTTAGCAGGAGAGGGAAAGTAAAAAGGCTTCTCATCTTATATTGCTGAGTGGCCTTCAGCAATACATGAAAAGGAACAAACTCATCAGTGGCAATAGGAAATTACTTCTCAAAAGCCTTTCTTTGAGGCAGACAACTGAGCCTCAAGTGGTGATCCTTAATACCTGCTATCTAGGCAGCTATTCTATGTTACTTGCATAGTTATTTTCAGAAGCTAGCAACCTGGCATTAAAGCTCACTAGCTCCACTGTCTACACATGTTC
>NW_010205300.1:34695-41023 GCF_000695765.1 Mesitornis unicolor | reverse complement strand
CGCATCTCCCCGCCGGCGGGGAGAGCTGCCTCCCGGGGCGAGAGGAGTTCCCCCGCTCCACCCTGGCGTCTGCCGGTAAGGGCAGGACTGGCGCCCGGGTTTGTTTTTAGGAAGGCAGCGAGCCCAATTTTAGGGAGAAGTGGGTGTCAGCGTGCCACACGTGGGGGTGCCAGGTAAAAACTGAGCGTTTTTGAACGGCTGAAGTGCAATGAGGGGCACTGTCCTGGAGCATGTGTGTGGCAGAGCACATGTAGGGCTAGGGACATGTGAGGGTAGACATGAGCTACGGGAAAAGAGAACGACTGCTTGGACTTTTCTTACAATAATACAGTTTTTTTGAGAAACACCTTAGGAAAGAAAACAGTCAAAGTGAGCATAGTGCCATCAGTTTGCTTTCTTTAGGTATGATTTACATTGCCAAAAGTACCAGAGATAGACCCCCTTACTCAAAGGTGACTTCAGCAGTGACATCATGATCTTTAAGGCCCTAGCAGTGCCCCATGTGCCCCCTCCCGTGCTGACTCAGCATCTGGCTTCCTTATACAACAGAGATGGGACAAGAGCCACACAGGCCAGCATTGCAAGAGTTTCACAACCATTTAGTAAGCTATTTTGGTAAGCCATGATATAAAGGCACCTCTGAAATGAACCTGGAATAGAAGAGAATTGTATCTCACCAGATTGCTGTGCATCAATGAACATGAGTGCTGATGCCACCACATGGAAGTTGTTGGATAACAGCGCCCTGTGAAAATGCAGTTCCTGCCACCTTTTGCTGCTCAGGTTGGTGCTGTCTTTCCCTCGTTCTTGCACCAGGAGCTGTGTGACTGGGTGCTGCTTGGCTTCAGGGGGCTCGTGTGCCTCTGAGATTGACCTGCAAACAACCAGTGATCAGTCTGCAGCCCACCTGTCACACCAGGCTGGCTCTCTGCCCATCTCTGTGAGTGCCAGACCAAATGGAGGAATAAAACATTGAGCTGGGACAAGAAGGACTGTGAGATATGACCTCATCAATTTTCAATTTGCTTAAGGCAATTGAAATCTGACATGTTGATAACCATCTACCAGAAATGTCACTGAGGTTTTAAACTCAGGGCACAGAGATACATCTTTCTTATTCCTACATCAGGACAATCTCATGCCTTTTCCTCATTTAAAACATAATGGAAACAGAACTCTGTATTCTTTCCACAGCAGTACCATAGCCTTTGCATTAATATACATGCAAAAGACATTAAGTTTCTGTTATTACTACTGGTTTGGCGATTCATATCCACATGAAATCACACAATCATTAAGGTTGAAGGAGACCTCTAAGATCATCAAGTCCAACCGTCAACCTAACACCATCATGCCTACCAGACCATGTCCTGAAGTGCCACATTCATGTGCTTTTTTAACACCTCCAGAGATGGTGACTCCACCAGCTCCTTGGGCAGCCTGTTCCAGTGTTTGACCACTCATTCAGTAAATAAATTTTTCCTAATATCCAATATAACACTCCCCTAGTGCAACTTGAGGCCATTTCCTCTTGTCCTATCATTAGTTACATGGGAGAAGAGACCGACATCCACCTTTCTACCTTTCCTTTCAAGTAGCTGTAAAAAACGATAAGGTTTCCCCCCAGTCTCCTCCAAACTAAATAATCCCAATTCCCTCAGCCGTTCCTTATAATTCTTGTTCTCCAGACCCTATCACCTGGGAGATGCCACTGTTGTTCCTCAGACCTTTCATTCTTACCTCCTGCTACTGAAGCTATGGCAAAGCATGATTAGTAACTCATTGAGTTAGAAATTGCAACCACAGACCTGATCTTGACTCTGTATTTTTGTGGTTGGAGCACTGTGTTTCAGCTCCAGAGATGATTATGGTGTTTGTTTAATACAACATTCCTGTAATATAATAAGATCTGAGATTATTACAAACTGTTTTGTTTTGGCCAAGTAGCAGTGACAGTTAAACATCTAAAATACCACATAGATAAACCAAGAAAAATACTTTACTGCACTCTCATTATATGTATGAATGAGCATAGATAATAATAAATCAGTAAATTTATTATATATTCTGAATTTATACCTCCGTGGACTTTCTGTACACTAGTGTTTTTCACTTGTTCACATGGCAGGTGGTTTAGTTTCATGAGGATTAATGTCAAACACACTTCAGTGCCAACAAGACCAGATTTAGGCAAAAGCAGCCAAATTTTAAGGTACTTTCAAAACCTTCCCTTCACCAGGCTGAAGCAACCTTGTCCCTCAAGCTCACCTTGCAGGGCTGATGCTTCAGCCCCTGAGCACCCTGGTGGCCCTGCATCAGGCTCACTCCAGTTTGGCAATGTCTCTCCTGTAGGGAGAGGACAAAATTGGATGCACTGCACAAGATGTCATCTCATGACTGACAAATGAAGGAGGATAATCACATCCCTTGGTCTCCTGACTGTACTTCTGTTTCCACAGCCCATTGATGCTTTTGCGCTTCACTGCTGCTGGGACATATGTCAGGTTATTGTCTACCAAGCCTACCAGGTCCTCCTCAGCAGGACTGTTCTCCACGCACTTGGTCCTCAGCTTGTACCACTGCATGGACTTCCTTCTTCACAGGCCAGGATTTGCATTTGTTCTGACAGAATTTCATGCAGTTCCCATCAACCCATTCCTCCAGTGTGTCTAGGTTGGACTGAAAGACAGCCCTGCCCTTGAGCATATTGACTGCTCTCTCCAGTTTGGTATTATCTGCAAACTTGATGAGAATGCATGTTACCTCCTCCAGGTCATTGATACAGATGCTAAACAGGACAGGTGCAAGTATTGACCCTGTGGTGCTCCACAGGTTACTGGCCTCCAGACACAGGCACTATGAATCTGTATTTTTCTCAGTAATATAACATCTTTCTCCAATTAATCTCCACTGATCTTATTTAGATTGTAATGAAAAAATGGAGGATGTAAAAGGAACATGTTAGCCTTTTAGAAATAAGATAGAGGATTGTTCAGATGAATGTGTGTTTCCTCCCTGTGTCATGCCTTTAGAGGATTTAAGGAAATAAAAAAAGTCCACTGGTGCTGTGTGAAACTTACATGGTAACTTTTATAGGGAGCAAATAAATCTTTTAAGCAGATACTCTGTGTTCCATCAAAATTTCTGTTCATAGGATAGGAACAAGTCAAAATTCTGTGCAGTGAGTAGGTTAATGCCTCCTCTTTCCTCACTTTACCTTCTCAATGTTCTCTATTCAGCTAAGATATAAGAAAAGCCGAAAGAAGATAAGCACTCAATCCAAATTTCCACTATAAATTGAATTGCAGAAAAAAGTATCATTTAGGTTATTTCATTATGGCACATGATTGCTTGCCACGAAAAGAAACCACACGAATAAAATGCATATTCCAACCATGATCAGACTTGTACCAAGAGCTGGGAATGCACAATGCTTGCTGTATGCAAAAAATATAAACAATATTTAATAGCAGCTTTGCTCTCAGCCTCTGAATATGTGGAAAATTTTAGGTTGTGGGCTGTCTGGGTTACTTCCTTTAAAGCTACAGAGCGAAATTCTCTTGAATACTTTCTATGAAAGTAGAATAATTAGCTAGCCAACAAGTATCTGTGGAAGAGAGAATTTTCTTTAAGGAACTGCTCTCCGAGGAATCAATATGAACATGCATGCAGGAGAGGAAGGCATAGGCAAAGTAAGAAAGGAAAAGGGAGAAACACCCTGCAACAGCCTGCAGTCTCTTACTCTCTCAGTTGTTTCTAAGGCATCCATCATGTCTTTATCTCCAGCTAATATAAAATGAAAACCTATCAGACTGTGTAATTAATACATTGACTTCCTGGTTCTCTAGGAAAAGTGACAATGAAAATATTTTACTTGCTTTGTTTTTGAAGAAAGAACACTGAGGAAAGTAGAAGAGATGGTTTTGCTTCAGCCAGTATATTCAGTGCCATTTTTCTAAGGCAAGGAATTTCAAACCTGGTTTCCTGGCCTGCTTTCAGCACTACACAGGCTGTCCTGTATCATACAGGTACATTAGCCAGAGGACCTACTGCAAATGAACGATGAAAAACATAAATCACTTTTAAGACAAATAATGTGCAAGTATTGCTCTGAGGATCTTAACTGAATTTCACCTTTGGTCTTCTCAGTGCTCGCTGAAGACTGTGACCAGGCACATACTGCAAAACTGAAATGCAGAGCCTGAGACCACTTCCTACACTTGTGTGTCCACAACGTGCTCCACTTCCCTTCTGCCAGTAACACAAGTTTACCTGTACACTGAACCTTCTGCCTTAAAATGCTCGTATCTAAGAGTCTCAAAGGTTTAAGTATGTTAAACAAGGCTTTCTTGGATTGGTTTCTTGCACCTAGAACCCTTAATTCCAATTTATTAGAGGCCTAACTCGTTTGCTTTTAGAAGTATTTCACACTCTATTGCTCAGAGCATGCACTCGTTGCATACCCACATTTTATGACCATTTTTCTTCAACGTTTGCTACACATTCTCCCTCTCTGTACCAAGTTCTCTTGTCTATCAAATTTAGGTGGAAAGGACATCACAGAAGCTAGTACAGAGACTGTTTGATTACTTGTGTACTCAGATTCACTTTAAGCTAAAACACTAGTGTTAACATGCAAAAGACAACAGACAAGAATTTGACGAAGGTCACAGTGTATAAAGCAGAAGATTTAAATTTCTTGGACTAGTTGAAGAATGAAAACAAAACCACGGCTTAATTTTGTTTGTTGTTTTCTTAAGTCTGCAAGTTCCAGGAACAATAGCATCCTTTAATTTACGACTTGGCTTAAAGTCTATAATTGACAGGTTTTGTTTGTATGACAGCAAGGGATTTGAGACAGACAAGCTGACAAAAAGCCTGTTGTTGACTTCTGTACATAACTGATACACTTTCCATTGAGGATGACATTAACCTTTTTCTGAAGAGCTTGCTTTTTTACATCAACTCACCATTTTGAGAAAAAACATAACCTCAGTAGAGAAAAATCTTGTCTTAATATTACTCTTTTAGAGTATAATTCAAATGCTCTACAGAGGAATGTCTTTCAAAGCATAATATTGTTATATACACTAAAGTTTGTAAGATGATATGACAAAGCACTTTGACTTTCCTAAAAGACCATGCTCATTCATGTGTTTCTCAATGCTGTTCTGTATTATCCATCTAATCACCTGTAAAAATCAGACCTGCTAGTCTGTAGTTCCCTGGTTTCCCTATTATGGGATTACAGTGAGAGTTCTCCCTTCAGAAATCTTAATTGAGCCATAGTTACCTTGCAGTTAAAGTGCATTGCATTTAATTACATTTTTCATTCCACTACTGCAATTTCTCAATATAATTCTGAATTTGAATTATGTCTTCCACCACATTTATGTTTGCACTTCTTTCCAACTTTGTCTCATCTGCAAATTTAATAAGACTGTTATACAGATTGTTAATAAAAACATTGAATAAAGCCATAACAAAGACAGTTCCCTGTAAAATCCTAATTTTGTGATATGACTATCAAAGTAAAATAAATGGGTTTAAAAAGATATGTGTTAGCCAATTAGTATTTATTATATTACTTTCTGAAGTTAAATTGATTAGTTTATTATTTCCAGGATCTTCTTCCTCTGCTCTCTTCCCTCTTCTTTTAAAAGGCAGCTGTTATTTTTGTCTTTTCCCAGTCATATCTCTTAGCCACCTTTCATGAATTCTCAAGTAATATTTAACCTGACTAAATCACCTCACTCTTAAAATATCCTAGGCCATAGTCTAACTGGTCTGGCTGAATTGAGAACATTTCTTAACCCTCTCCTGTCCTATTTCTTCCCTGGTTTAGACTGAGTTCTTAACCCTTTGTCATGAATGTTAATTATACTCACAACATGCCTGCAGCTGACATGTGAAAAAGGTTTTAAATACTCTGATCTTCCTGGGAACATCAGTTATGTCATCACTTCCCCTCCTACTGCTCCAAATAGGCAGGAAAAAGAACCAACATTTTCCTTGCTCTTCCTTATTATTGATGCACATTACCTTTTGAATTGCTGTTTTCTTGCTGTGTGTTGGGTTTGTTCCCTAGTTTTCTGGTTGGGTTTTATACATATATGCTGTTATCTTACATGTTTTAGAATTTCATGTCATTTCCACTTTCTAGGTGCTTCTGGCTTAGCTGAACTCATCTCCCAGTACTTCTCTCTTCTGACAGTGATACCTTATGTTTTCTCCCACAATAACTTAATTATATTTTCCTTTGACTTTGTTGTCGACTTAAGTTGGTAGAAGTTTGACTGCTTCAAGTCCATGATTTTCTCTTCCCCCC
>NW_010205300.1:0-34664 GCF_000695765.1 Mesitornis unicolor | reverse complement strand
CCCCACTTTCTTTCCCAGGATTGCAGACTCTGTAATTTCATATTCACTGTCTCCAAGTTAACTTTCATTGTCCTATTCTCAAAAAATCTACACTTCACTTGTTAGAAACACATCCAAAGGCACCGTTCCTCATTTGTTTTTTTCTACTGCATCAGAAACGGTGACAGATGCTTTTCAATGTAGAGCTTGCTAATGGGTCTCTGTCCTGATATTTTTCTTTCCTGACCATTCTTTGGCAGTTAAACTTTTTAGTGACTCTCTCATCCTGTGCTTTGAGTGATTTGTGAATTATTAATGAAAATGCTTCCACAGCAGATATTTTCAATATGAGTGACTTGGTCTAACAACAGTAGCAGTTGTGTCCTCCTCTTCTTTCACTGTTACCCAGAGGCTTTCACTGAGTCCAACCTTCTCCTCTGTCTGAAGTTCAGAATCAGTGCAGAGCTATATACTTTACTATTAGATATTCCTATTATGTGAGTTATCATACTCCTAAGTCTGTATTTTGCCAACAAGGTAATTTTTCTGGCCGTGTTATAGGTTTCCTTACTCCTTTGGTTGGTTTCTTGTATTTTCTCAATTTCAACTTGGCTTGTTGCAATTATCTCCACTCCACACATTTATATTTTTAAACAATTACATTTGTTCAGATATACTTTATGCACTTGAAATGAGCACTTACATACAGAGGCACACATTGTACAGAAAATTAAATCTAAGCATGTCACTTGTTTCCTGTTCTTTCTCTTTGAAGATTTTTGTTAAAGAATTTTTACAATATTGACCAAGTGAGCAGAAAGAACAGAAAGCAATTGGCAAGCAGCCAAACAGGTTTTTTTTACCGAACTTTTATGTCAGTCCCATGTTTCAGTTCTTTGTGGTGCTGGAGCTGAATTGTGCTTTTATTTGTCATTGTTGGCTCGAGCCCAGTGCACATTAGATACCAGCCCTGAAATCATTTGCAAATGCAATGTTTAAACGGCTTCACACAATGGCAGTGACGTTTACCTAGTGTGTTGGGTTTTTTTAAATTTTATTTTTAAGAGGAACAGTTGCAGCCCTGAAGTGGAGCACCAGCAGATGTGTCCTTTCCTGTTCCCTCCGACTGTACTTGATAATATTCCATCCATTCTGACACTTGTAAACAGATGCTTAGATATCCAGCCAGCCAAAACTTCTGACACAGGCCACATCTAGAAATAGCTTGTACAGAAATAATCCCATAAAATATTTGACACAGCTAAGAGAAGGCCATGTAACATTAGGAGACTTGTGCTACTTGCATACATGTTGTTTAGCAAGAACACCACTGACCTTGACCTCAGCGATCATGCTTGTGACTTCACATGTGCGCTATTGTAAACATGTCATGCAGCAAGGGTATATGTACTTCCTCTAGTAAGAAACTGTTACAAAACTGCTGTTTCCCATTTTTTGTAAATTCAATCTCTTATAACTTTGAAGTAATTTTCAGCCATTACCCCTGGGTCAGACGTAGCCCTGATATGATGAGGAGGCCTGCAGCCAGGGACAAATCTGTCACACACCAAGGGTCCAAGGTCTGTTTGTTTCTGCCTTCACTGCCAGATCAACGCATGCCTGGACAAAGCCTCTGCACAGGAGGACCGGAGTATTCCTCTTGATTCTTGAAGTTTAATCTAAAATATGAAGCAAGCTATTAACTTTGCCAAGGGCAGAGAAATGTAGGGGAAGTTTGTAATTCTGGAAAAATACCATGTGAGAAAGTATAGATTCTCTTATTTGTGGAGCACAGACGCTGTTTCTGACATTCTATGGAAGTGGAACTTCAATGCTGAGATTTCATAGCTGCATAAAGGACTGTGACCTTCAAGCCCCAACCATTTATCTGCAATGCAGAAATCCAGAGTAATGCACAGTTGGGTAGGATAGGCTGGGATAGGCAGAACAAGGATTACAACAATAAGACTGCTGTCTTTTGGTATGTACATATTTCAGTGGTTCCAACCAAATATTGCCATGGTTGTAAATCTATTCACATGTTGGGACTGACCCATACTTATTTTTTCTCCAGATCTGCCAATTTTAATGAAATTTACAGAGACAGCGAAACCAGGAATGGACAGAAAGTTTTGAATAACTGCTGAAAAGTGAAATACAGACATCCTCAACCTATAGGATCAGGTATATAGTATACATACATCCTGACGTCTGGGTGACATGAGATACAGGTATGCACCGCTGGCTCCCATCTGCTTGCTGACATTGGCAGAGAGGAAAGGGTGATGTTCTTCAACACCTTCCCTGCAGTTTAGATGCAGGTGTTTAGTCCACTATTTCCAGCTATTGCATCATGTAAATATCTGTAACTTTCTCAAACTCCCTATTAAGCAACATGGGGTTTGGTTTGGGCCATCAGCACTCAGCTTCTACTGAGTATTTGTCTCATTTCAGCTTAAGATATATTCACAGCCTGCAAAAATCTTTTGTGTGTCAAAATCGTCCTTTACCTGAAATGACTCACCTCCTCCTCAGTGCTTTCCCTAGGTATATTAATTTATTGCCTCTCAGCTTTCACTTTGCTTTTATCAGGCTGCTTTAGTTCTCTCTCAGGGAGGAGGCTGCCACAATGGTTGATTCTAGTTGGAATGGAGATTCTCCTGATTGTGCTTTCTACTTCGTTTTTCTAGTAATCCTGCTTCTGAGCTGACCAAAAAGGAGAATTTCCAGTTTAATGCAAATACTTTTATTTCTTACTCCTTTTTGTTTGCTTTGTTTTGATTTGGACCAAACCTCAAATACTTTGGAATTTCCAGTGAACTGAATTTCTTAGAGTGTAATTCAAAAACTGTCCATATGAATATCAGTTGTCCCCTTAGTTTTGCTGCCCAAGGGTCCAAGCCTGCAGCTTTGGCTGGAAGAGGGAAACTCGGGTCCTTTTCTTCCATATATTGGATCTGTCTGTCCTGGAGTTGCTCAATCTGAAATCCTGGTCGCAGAGCATCAGCCCTGGTGTGGTCTTACTGCTGGACCTAGTGTATGCAAAGTGCCTGGTTTCTGGGAGGCTCCCAGAAATGCAAATCTGCCTTGTGTTCTGCTGAGGCTCCTCAGGGCCTACACGGTTCAGATCACATATTCCAGGGTTCAGTGAATTGTCTGTTTAGTCTTATTAATACTGCCTATCTCCATGCAAAACCCCTTGTCTGACACATCATAATCTCTCCTGTAGAGCGAGCCACAGTCACTAAAGTGCTGGACTGAACTGGTGGTTGCTGTGGGAAGAGAGGCCACTGCTACTGGGGAAGAAGAGCAGCCATGCCACATGAGAAACAGGAACAGGCAGTGTGTTTGGAGGCCCTACATGCATTTGGTGGAGTACATGCATGCATGCATTCTGATACCCTAAGCATAACTGGCAATTCCCTAAGCATCACATCCAATCATCAGTTCTGCACTCCCTTTTTCACCTTGTACTAAACGCCATCTTCCCTATTTTAATGAAAATATTTTAATTGTATTGCTAAACAAAACAGGACCAGGCAATGAGCTCACTCACTGGGCCGTAAATCACCCACATCACTTAACATGCTCCTTGGCATAGTTTTGACCTGAACCAACAAGTCCTCAGTAATGCCAGAGGGGTAACACTTGCTGGGGACTGCTTCTAGTAGACAGCATGGAGATGTCAAAACCCATGGAGATGTCAAAACCACCAAGGCTGGCACCTTTCTCCCACACAGTCATCCAGCACTGTCCCAGCAGCAGCTGAATGCCCAGGTAAACAGCATGGGACATGTCAGGGATATGTAACACATGCCCTCAGTTTCACACTATGAAAACACTGGTCTGGCAGACCAAAACCTGAGCCTTCACAGAATTTTAGTCACTGCACAGAAATAATCATCATGCTATACAAGTGCTGGATGGGGGCCCAGAGGAAACCCATGCCCAAAAGCTATGTACTGTGGGCATTGCCCATCTGTGACTGGTTCTGTTTCATTCAGTACTACAGATGTAGCCATAGTCATCCACCTCCTTGGGCTGTCTCTAATTAATTTCCATAATTTAAAACTCAGTAGGGTGAAAACAAGGAGGGTTTTATTATACTCTATCCAAACAACTACCAGTTTTCTGTCTATGTAACCCTACCGAAAGCTTGCTCTGAGCCAATGCACTCAGCTTTTAAATAGAGCTTTATGCAAACTTCTGAGAGTTTTCCTCCTAGCGGGTGATCCCAAACCACAGTCCTCCTGCCCCCACCCAGATGCAGCTTTTGCATATCACAGTTCAGAAGTACTCAGTTGGAACTGAAAATACTACAGCAGCTGTCCTCATTGTCTCAATTGCCTCCTTCAGCTGCTGCGTCCTACACCAAGCCTCAGGTTTTGGAACCTGTTCCATATAAAAAGAAAACATTAACATTTATTTATATTAATATTCTTTCCAAACCTTTGCCAGCATTCTCAGATCCCACCTCTCTCCCTCCCCACTTTCAACTGGGCAGCTTTGCTTTGGTTCAGCTTAATGTTTTCTGGGAGGCTGAGGCTCCTTATTGTCATCCCCAGTCCGCTCCTGTATTTGAACTATAAATGTCAAAGATTTGCTGAAGAAAGAATCTCTTATCTGGTCACTGATCTGATTATTTATCTCTGTTCCCATGATTGCAATATCTTGGGCTCATGGGCTTTTCTGTTGTCACAAGTCAGTTAACTCCTTCCCTATTGCATGGTGGGGGGTGTCTTCCTTTCCCCATTCTCAAGATTTTTATTGCAAGTTTCTTACAGAAATAGGATTGAAAGATCCACTTGAATAAATACGCTGGAGAAAAGGAGACAGTGTAGGTATCTGTCAGAAACAAAGATTTAATGATATTCTGAATTAACGCGCTTATATCGTTAAAATAAAATCAGAATTATTAGCACCAGGAGATGATACTGCTTTTAATTCTACTGCTTAAAATATTTGCTCTTTTATGTCTGCTTGTCTCAAATAATGGCTGCACCACAAGACCTGACCCTTCCCGAGAGCTTTGATGCCTACAGAAGATACAGCAAGAAGTGCAGCACCTAAATTCAAGCAGCAAGACCACTATATGAAGGTATAACACTAAGCACCGAGACATTTGCTTAATTAGACAAATAATTACAGGGCTCCTTGCTTGCCAACACTAGAGCTTCCTTTCCAAAATTTACTGGGTCTGGTCTGAGAGCACCAACTGCAAGAAAGGACTTGGTGTCTGTTAATCAAAGCAGGGCTGGTAGCTGCAGCAATCTCTAAAATCACAGGGCAATGGGACTAGAGGGAAAAGAAACAAACAAAAACTTATCTGCCACTTTCATTTGTGTAATATCTAGCAAGTTGCCAAGTCAGTTTGTTAATGAATTATTCAAACAGAAGAGGTAATTTAACAAATATGCACAATATTGTATACAGTAGAGTCTAATCTCCACTGGGTGGTAATCATCACACTTCTTTTCCCAGCAAAATGAAGACCATGATTATTGTTACAAAAGTAAAAGTTGAGTCTAATGGGAACATTTTTTATTAAACTAAAGAAAAACCAAATATTGCTGCTAAACAATTCATTAATAGCAGAATGAACTAATGAATGCTATTAGTTAAAGTTTTGCTGCTTGTTTTCTGTTACTGTTTATTTTGTAGACCTTGTGCTTTAGCTAAAATGGGAACAATAAACAGCTGCAGAGTATCTTGGGTCACAAACTGAAATGGCCTCTTCCAAGGCATGCAAAGCTGATAAAACTGCAGAATCAAGTCTAAATCAAAATCCAATGCTGGCAAACTAAGCCTGAAGTATACTCACTTGCTCATTTTTCACCTAATTACATTTGATTACAATAGATAAGAACAACTTGACAGCACTAGAGTAGAAGCACTGAATCACTTAGTCCTGTCTCTGACTATAATGATCCGACTGGACCATCTTCATGTTGCTCTAAGAGAAGAGGGTCAATTTACCTCTCAATGAGGATGATCACTTTTCTTCCATATTTTCTGCACTCCTTGCATCATTCATACATGCACCACTCATCATTTAGTCTGAAGTACAGATCTGGTATGATCATCATATTGGAAGACATAATTCTTAATATTGAGGTCTCATTAATCTTCTCCAGAGCAGGCTTTTGTTCCTTCTGTCTCTGAATGCTGCCTGCTCAGTTTGTCATTACTACCTCTTCTCCACTCCACCAGATACTCAACAATATCTGCAGACATTATGGAAGTCTCTCTGGACATTAGACTTAGAAGTTTCCTTTGCTATGTTGATGTAATTCTAACTGCTTATCAACTGCCTTTTAAAATATCCACCATTCTTCTCCCCATTGTCTAGACTAACAACACATTTTAAAATATTTTGAGCTATTGAGAGAAATATTTCCCTAATTTCTGCATTTCAGCTATTCATTTATCAGCGTTCACACCATTTATAAGCAACCAAGAGTGCAGAACAATTGACTTCTATCTGTTAATGTAGAGTTTTCATGATACACCAAACTTTCAACTTTGAGAAGGATGAGGTTCCCCTCTTCTACTCTAAAGGCAGAACACTAGAAATTTGTACTGAAAGTGAAATGCAGCTTGGAAAAACAGAAATTAAGTGCTGCTGTAACCATCGCAGTATTCATTCTTATCCTTAATATATTTTATGAGCATAAAAATTTTGCCCTACTGCTAGGGCTCAAGCAAATCAGAGGCTCAAAACCGGTTAAGCAACAGGGTGTGGAGGGCAGTTATATACCTGTAAGTGCTGGAAGCAGCAAGACATGCTGAAGTTTTACCATGAACAGATTATTGTGCCTGCGGGGACAAAGGGGATGATGGTCCTGTGCTATTCCATCACATTCTGCTCATTTCACAATAAAAGAATGAGTCTCATGTGTTGCAACTTCACCCCAGAGATACCTAATTCATGGGACTGGCAAGCACTCTGTTTGCTGGAGTGATGAATACCAGCAGTGTTCCCAGGTCAGCAGGGTTTGTGGCATGACCTCTGGTTATGGTCTGGGCAGAGACTGGGAATAGCACAAGTGCAGCTCTGCCAGACTCTGCCTTGTGACCAAGGTGACTGAAGGGCATTTAAACAAGGGCCTTGTCCCTCCAACTAGCCATTTGTTGATTTTCTCCCACTTTTTCCCTACCTGAAACTATTCCGTATGATGGTCCTACAGCATCTCTGCCAGTTACTCTGAAGGAATGGTGAATACAACAGGTGAAGTAGCAGGCCTCAGGAGGGCGCATTGGTGAACAAACTTCATGTTTGCATTTAGGTCTACCAGCTTGGGTGATTAAGTTGATCCTTTCTCCTTTCCTGAGAGTCAGGTAACCCAGGAGGTGTGTCCTACCACACTCATGTCCCACATCATCACTAACAGCATTGTGTTATGGCCTGTTATATTTTGTCAAAATCTGAACTCTAGGAGAAGTGTGGGGTTTCATTGTAGGTTGCTGTTCTTCATCCTCCCTGACCAGAAAGGTCTTTGAATCCCTCCGTGGTGAGAAGCCCAGTTTAAGATTCAGGAAGTGATCCAGAATGGGCAATGGAAATGAACACAAGAGCCCATAACACAGATCATTATCCTCAGCCTGAAGAAAAAGAAACAAACAAAACAGAACCCATATTCTAACAATAAAAGCCTACACCAGCATAACAGTGAGGCATAAATGACTTTCTGATGGTAGTGTTGGTATAAGATCACCTGTCACTACAAAATTATAGAGAAACCTCTTTTTTCTTTCTCCAGAGAGAAGAGATGCTGTGAGGTACAAAGCACTTGGGATGTGGAGGAGGTGTTAATGGGAGACTCGCTTTGATTAAGTCAGCCTGTGAGCTTTGAGCATATATTTCTTTGGCAATCTTCAAAGACTACATTCTCTCCAGATTCCTCTGAGAGTCAGGCTGTTACGAAGGGATGTACTTGTCTTTGTAGTGAAGAGCTGTTGTTTGCTCTACAATAATGCTGTCTTTCTACTCAGCTTACTTATTGCTGTAAACTCTCATTAGTACCTATGATCAGTTGGCACCACTGTTCATTTTTCCTTTTAGTGTCCTGCTTGAATTCATCTGTTTCAGAGCTCTGTTCATGTCCAAGCACAAAAAAGCTCTCAGTTCTTCTCTATCTGAAGGAAGTAATTACTGTCCTTACGGCCTCTCTATCTTCAGTCATCACAAATGCCCAAGGAAGTTTTGGAAGCACAGGCCAAGCCAAACTCCATTTCCTATCACACAGTTACCCTGACACAGTAAGTTTTCTGACCGTTAGTGTTGCGAAGCCTCCATAACATGGTCTGTCTCCAGTACTGACACAGCTGTAGTGTCAAAGTGCAAATGCCTTACGTTCTTCAGCGCATTTATCCTCAGAATACATTTCTGATGCAGCACAGTGCTTTATCCCTGCTTATAGATGGGAATTAAGGCCCTCTAGAGGGTAAGTCTTAAAAAGGTCCACCCTCAGGACACATTTATCTATCTCCACTGCCTGTGGAGAAACCTCTGATAACTGCAGGAATTGGAACATCTATACATGAGTTAGATCCTGTCTTGAATTTCTCACTGAAAACCTCAGAGGAAGTAGTTAGTGATTCAAGAAACTGGACATGAGTATGCTGCAGCCCAAGATATTACTGAAGGTGTTGGGTAATTTTTCCTATTAGTATCTAGACCTTCTCTTTCAGGGGAAGAAAAAAAAATTAAAAGTACTCGTTTTCAAGAGGGAGTTGACATATTTTGTACTTTGAAGGAAAACTTCTTTTCTTTTGTATGTATTGGTAAAAGGCCAAGAAGGTGCAACTTATTCCAAAATTGGTTAGAGGGGTAATCAGTGCATCATTTGAGAAAGGGAGGATTGTGATTTTGCTGGATTGTTTTCTTTTATAGTTGGTTGGGCTCCAAGCAAACAACAAGCACTTAGCAATGGAGGACAGTTACTCCCATTGGACTGTCATTATAAATCAATGACTAACTGGAAATGAACAAATAAATATGCAGACGAATTTTGTAAAGATAAGCTGACCCTAAGGAGGTCAGCTGACAGCTGAGGACTACAGATTAAAATGACAGACAACCTCCAGCACACCTTGAAAATCAATTTCTTAACATTCATCATCAACAAGACATTGCCATTCGAATTGTACCACACTGAAACTAGGCCGCAAACTAGTTTTGAGTACAGCAGTAATTTTCAAGATTTAACCATTTTTTTTCCCATTCTGAGATGGATTTTAAGAGAACAGAGGCAAGGCAGATGTTCCTGGGTTCCAGCGTGAGGACTCAGCACAGGGACACCAACCTCATGGTGCCATATCACCATCAAAAACTATCACTGCAGTTGTTTCCAAGGCAGCAACAGTATCAGACTCATGACTCGACCATACTAATCTTTCCTGAGTAAAATGGATAGTAAAACTGATTTATTTTTGATCATAAGATCAAGATGGGGCAAATGGATTTTTTTGACCACTGTCAGGGATTCTAGGCATTTCCTGTTGCAAACACTATCAATCAAAACTGAAGTGATACAGTAACATTTCTCTTTTACAGATGCCCATGGTGGACACTGCTAATCAGATGAACAGTAAAGTTCAGAGCATAAAATACAACTACCTTTAATTCAATAAATTCAGTAAGTAAGCCTGAAAGTTCGCATCTGGAAGAGACAGAAAGTTGTGTGGATGAGAAAGCACTTTACTGGCTGTTGCAATGTTTGGTATTTGGGATTTTATCGGATGGCACATATAGTCTTTATAACTAGTTACAAATATTACACAGATTGTTTAGCTTATTTTAAGATATCAATCCCAAGGGCCTTTGACGGAAAACCAAAACAAAGCAAAACAACCCGTCTCTCAAAAAAACACCCAAAAAACCAACTCCAAAACAAACAGAAAAACCCAAACTATACTCTGGAGAAGTTAAAAGTTCATTCCAAGTCAGACTCAGATGTCATGTATATTGAAACTGCAGGGAGAAGACTTAGACTGATCCTGTGAATTGAAGCTCCTGTAGTTTCAAATGCTTACTCTTGCAAATAAGTGAAATTCATTTTCAGTAATCAACTACTGCAGAAATATAGCAATAATCTCACAGCTTTCTGATAAATGACCTTCAAGTGGTGGAGGAAAAAAAAGTCTGTTCAGTCGTCTGCTTGCAACCAGTTGCTAGAGAGATTGTATTTGAAGGTGATATTTAATACAAATTTCAAGCTATACAATTTATTTTTGCAGAGGAAGGGCAGCAGGCACATCAACCTTACTATCTTGCTAGTGAAAGGAAAATAAAACAAATTTGTCCTGTTACTACTCCTTGACAGTAAATGTCCTGTTAAGATGAAACCCTTATTCCCTTGTCATTCTTTCATCATTTCATCCTAGCCTAAACCTCCCCTGATTCTAGTTCAAAACACACATGTTCCAGTGAGCTTACAACTTGTATTTCCAGTTGCCACTGTTCATCCCAGCTCTTGGTGCTCTTATCCATCCATGTGTCTTGCCCCTTCAACACCATAACCTCCATACTCCTTATCTCCTTTCAGTCTGATTCCCACTACCTCCTACTCCCTCCCCCATTCACAAAGCCTCATAATTCCCCAAAATCCCTACATCTATAAGTCAAACTGTCTTCTCAGGATCTGGGTTCCTTGTACTTCCATGTTCAATTTTAGAATATATCTCCTGCCCCTCAAGATAAACATAGTATTGTAAGAACAGAAATATTTCCTGCCTTAAGGATAACAGGCAGTGAGCCTTTGCTTTTGCTCTCACATACAATTCTAGATCTAGCTGCTTCTGAACCTGAAAAAAACAATACAAAACATGCAATGAAAAAGCTGATGTATGAGATTTGAAATGCACTCACAGATGCTCACATTCAGTGACTTATCTGCCCATATACTGATGCTTCTGAGGATACTTGAGTGGAAGTCGGATGCTACAAAAGCATGTACAAATCTATTCATTACTACCAGATTAACATGCTGTAAGGCAAGAACTCCCTTCCATAGTCTCAAGCTGAAGCAGATTTTCTCCTGTGGAAATTTCCATAACCTCTGTCAACACTGTTGGGGGTAGGGGGATAAATTACACCCTGTAACAAGGATACAATAGCAAGGATTTAATCACAAATGAAGAGATGAACACACTCTCTAAGAAGTGCTCACTAAGCATGCTGTTCATTTTAATAATTTTCAAACTGGACCAACATTACTACTGCCTCCATATTGTTTCTTTATTTTACTTCAGAATTTCATTCCCCTCTGTACCACCCTCCCAGCCCCCCTCCACTCCCTCTGCTGCTGACTGGTTTGAAATTCAAGCATGGCACATTTGCCATTGAACACATCCATAGGACTCTGCTTTGAAGATCAATTAATATAAATAATGATTGAGTGAACCAGAATGACTTGTATAAGAGTGATACAAAACATCCTCATAAAAAGCAGTGAAGTAATACAGAAAAAGGACTACTTAACACTTTAATCAGTAAGAAAACAGTCTCCCTATCATATTAATTCAACTTAACTTCATAGGCAATATGTGGTTACTTCAAAACACCTCAGAGTTTTTCATGTATTTTTGACTAACTGGTTTTCAGGCTGCAAGATAAGAGCCAGCTCCTGCTGGCCACAAAACCTTTACACTGATTTCAGTGGGGTTGGATCCAGCCACAAAACCAGGCAGTCAGAAGAGTGCTTACACATGCAGGGGAAAGTACAACAATGTCAAACACAGCTCAGACCAATGCTACACCCTGCAACCACACAGGTCTTCTCTGAGAAGAAATGCAAAGAGATCTTCCTGCACAGGCCCTATGCAATAAGGGTTTCTCAAAATGCAAAGTAATGTGTTTTTAGAAAATGCAGCATGGAAGGTGTTGAACTCAACATTAGATCTTGTTATGAAAGATAAGGATGAGTAGGATGTTTATGGATGTCTAGGCAGTAGCAATCATAACCTTATTATGTAAATTAACACTTACAAGAAGCCAGTACAACTCTATCAATGCCTTCTGAAAGCTTAAAAAACCCTATATTTTAAATCTCTGTCTCAAAAACCTGGGAAATAAGGCACAAAGCAGTGAGTTTTACCTCTACATGTCAAAGTGGTTTGAACACACCTAGCATTAATGAGACGATAAAGAAACACAACAAAACAATAAACTAGTAAGAAATAAAAAAGAAATCTACATAGTAAATTAGGAGCAGGCAAGATTACTAACCTTCTCACAGGTCCAGGACACTAATCCAAATGTAGGCTAACCTCCTTATCATAGCTAAGAAGTATCTGAAATAATCAGTCACTGAAGGATGTGACTCTCCAGAGAATATATTGCAGCTTTTGCTATTTGTGCCACTGCTCTTCAGCTCCACCGCTGCTCTTGCTGCCTCGCTACCCACATCTGTCATCATTACCATGGCACTTCCCCAGCTGTTGCTGATCTTCAACGTGTGAGCTCTTTTAGGCCCTCCAGGAGACTATTTTAGTGCTTCAGACTTAGAATACAAACTTTGTATTTGCTTCAAAAAGGGATGGTATCTACCATGATTTTTTTTCTTACCTCAAGCTCTCCCACCTTACCATTGCTGTCTGCATCTGCAGCTAGGGTAACATGTGAAATATATGCGAATATTTGTCAAAGATTTTCTTTCTCTAAGTTTCCAGACATGAGTTGCAGTCCTACAGCCACTTCATCATTTATTCTTTCTCTAATGCAAGTGTTCCACGTTATTGGACATCTGGCATGTAACTGTTGTCTGGTGCAGCCGTTCACTGTCCTCATTGTTAACAGATGCTGAGAGAGGACTCTTTTCTGAAAAACAGGTCCCTGCCCACATTGAGCACTTTGGTAGTTGTTAAGTATTTCTACCTCTGTTTGCTTTGAACTGAAGAACAGCTCTAGAAATGAGAACAGTGAGTTGACATTTTATTTCAATATTCCATATTTTTCTGATATTACTTTCAGAAATTATTTCTGCTAAGACTCAGGTGCAGTAAGTAGGAGCATGGAATGACTTCTCACAGGAAAAAGACATAGAAGTTTATATTCTCTACAGGAGCCAGTCCTGTCCCTTAGGACCATGTTCAACATCACCTGTGGCATATCTGGGCTGCCATTCAGTGAAGTGCACTTGCATTTCTCTCTTACATTCTTAGATTTGCTGGACTCAGCACAGTACTAAGCTTAGCCAGCTCCAGGCATTTGCATAGGGTGACAATGAAACTAACAAGCTTCTGGGGTTGGGCAGGGAAGAGTGAGATGAGGTGTATTTTCACATTACACTCCTTAGCAGACCTGTCTTCAAAATGAGATTGGGAGGCACTTGAACAAGCTTGCTGGAAACCAGATTGCATCTCCCAGGGATTTTTTGGTTCGAATTTTTTTGCTGCATGATGCTGATGAGTTGAACTGGTCTGAGAGACAGTGGAATTGTGTTCATGCCACATTTAAACAGTCTTTCTATATGTCACATAAATAATCTGCAATCCACGTAACTAATAGTTGACTGTTGTCAGAAATACAGGTTTGAGAAGAGTGTTCCAGCTAAGAGGAAAAAAAACAAAACATAAGAGTGGACAGAATTTTAATAAGAAATTAACCAAGTTAAAAAAATGCAAACAATTCACCAAAAATCTCCCACCCAGGGGAAAAACCCTAAAATTCTATCGTCAAAGGTAAAAAGTGGAAATAATCATATAATGAATCTTCAAAGGAAAAAGGATGCGAAACATAAAGATCTGTACCAGTCAGAGCTGTCCTAGAAGAAAACGGTTTCCTTTATAATCAAACATTCATAAGCCTTTCATAATCAAGTGCATTTTCAATGGAAGTTATATCTTCCACAGCCTACATGCAATCTAATTATTCTTATAATACAAAACAAAAATTTTCTGACTCTTCACACTGTTTTAGTGCAGAAAAATCATTAAAATAAGTTTGTTGACTTTTGTTCATGTAATAAGTAAACAGATGTTAATCACAGCTTCTCTCAGGAATTTTTTTGGAGCCTTCTTGATGTTACAGAGGAGGAGATTGTCATCTTGACATTTTCTGGGGCACATATGTGAAGAATTCAACTTGACCGGCACACCCTGTCCCTTGGAAAGGATTGCACTACTATTTTCACTGTGACGCTCATGTATATATAAAAGAACCATGTGCATTATTTCAAAGGATGAGGTTAACATTAAGAATTTAAACAGATAGCTGTAAACTTAGTGAAGTGAGAATTAGTGCAGACTGCGGTGGAAATTGATTCCAGACTGCAGCTTTGTGGATTTCATTTTATACTAAGAAAACAACCACATGGGACTGCTAATGATACGTTCCCTGTTTTCTGGGTCCCCAGCCTGAGACAGCCAGTGTATGGTTTCACAGATGCTGACAAGTCAGTGCAGCTGAAGCCAGCAGAAGCCATCAGTGACTGGTAGCTACAGGACAGGTCTTGAGCACCTCAGGTGAAGTGCACAGGTAAGAAAGCTCTCAGTTTAGATGTTGCTTCTGTAAACGCTGGTGTAAGTATTTATGAAGTTTACAAAATACAATGTCAGGGAGCTGAGAAGGCCAACTCATCTGTGTTTGTAGACTGTTCAGATCCTATAGTAAAAAGCATCAGAAAGAAATGTATGATAAAAATAGTCATTTCATTGTTGGTACGAGGTTCAGATTGCATGCAATAAACAAGGTAAAGTCACACGGTGAGTGAGGGGAATAAAACTTTCCATTCACAAAACAGAAGTACTTTTTTCTGAGAAAAGAAGGAGCTTGCTTTATATTACATAAAGAGGAGGTTCAAGTAGCTTCCTCTGAGCACTGAAGTGACTTGTTCAGCTGAATAACAGTGATGCTTGTGCTTTGACAAATCCCATTCTGTGTCACTCATGGACCCTTACATGCAATTTCTTATCTAAAAATGCTGCAGATATAACACTAGCTGCCTAACCCACATATCAAGTGTTAACTAATATAGCAATTTCAATTAATTGTTAATTACATTGCTATGTAATTAATAATTAAATAGAAATTTGAATTACATGTAATTACATTTCTATGCAATTATTAATCACATTTATATGTAATTTATATACAGCATGTAATAGATCTAATATCCATTATATCATATATTAAATATTTAGTGTTATTTTAATTTTTTAATTTTAATTTTTATAGAAATTTTTCAAGAAAAAGCTGAGTTATAAAAAAGTACTTCAGCTTCAAAAACTAAATTTAAACCTTTTTTCCAGTTATCCAAAATTTAGACAGAAATTCAGCCTATCTATGCCAGCTACACTACTGTTACAATTATCAAAGTAACATTACTGATTATGGTGCGTGATGAAAATTTTTAATTGATAATTTTGTTGGTTTGGTCGTTTTTGATTTTGGTTTTGTTTTTTTTTTTTGTAGCATGTATAACAGAAAGAACTTGTATTTATTTTCTAAAAAGCATTTTGAGACAGCTTCAGAGATAACATGCTGGCATATGCTTTGGTTGAAGAGAACAATTTGGGTTAGAGAACAATTAAGTAAACTGGACATCTACAAATGCATGGGCCCCAGTGAGATGCACCCATGAGTACTGAGGGAGACGGCAAAGGTCATTGCTAAACCACTCTCCATCATCTTTGATAAGTTCTGGAGAACAGGAGTGGTACCCGAGGACTGAAGGAAAGCCAATGTCACTCCAGTCTTCAAAAAGGGTAAGAAAGATGACCCAGGTAACTACAGACCAGTTAGGCTCACCTCCATCCCTGGAAAGTAAATGGAAGAGCTTGTTCTTGGTGCTACCTCAAAACATGTCAAGGAAATGAAGATTATCAGGAGCAGTCAACATGGATTCACCAAGGGGAAGTCATGTTTGTCCAACTTGCTAGCCCTTTATGATGGCATAACTGGATGAATTGATGAGGGGAGAGCAGGGAATGTGGTCTACCTTGACTTTAGCAAGGTTTTTCAATGCCATCTCCCATGACATCCTCACAGCCAAACTGAACAAGTGTGGGTTGGATGACTGGAGAGTGAGGTGGATTGGGAACTGGCTGAAGGTCAGAACTCAGAGAGTTGTGGTCAGTGGGGCAGAGTCTGGTTGGAGGCCCAGGTCTAATGGTGTTCCTCGGGTCAGTACTGAGTCCAGCCCTGTTCAATATATTCATCAGTGACCTGGATGATAGGACAGAGTGTACCGTCTGCAAGTTTGCTGACAATTTGGGAAAAAAGGAAAGAGAAGGGAAAGAAAGAAAGAGAAGGAAAGGAAAGAAAGAGACAGGAAAGAAGGAGAGTTAGGTGGGGAGAAACTTAATGAAATTCAACAAGTGCAAGTGTAGGGTACTGCATCCAGGGAAGAACCATCCCACGTAGCAGTACAGGATGGGGGCTGACCTGCTGGAAAGCAGCTCAGGGGAAATGGACCTGGGAGTCCTGATGGACAGCAGCTGACCATGAGCCAGCAATGTGCTCTCATGGTCAAGAAGGGCTATGGCATCCTGGGGTGTATTAAGAAAAGTGTGGCCCGTAGGGCAAGGAATGTTCTCCTCCCCCTCTACTCTGCCCTTGTGAGGCCATATCTGTAATAGTGTGTCCATTTCTAAGCCCCCCAGTTCAAGAAGGACAAGGAATGACTGAAGAGAGTCCAGTGTAGAGTCACTAAGATGATGAGGGGACTGCAGCATCTCCTGTATGAAGAGATGCTCTCTCCGGCTGAGAGAGCTGGGTCTGTTTAGCATGGAGGAGACTGAGGAGGGAATCTCATTAATGCTTATAAATATCTAAAGGGCTGATGTTAGGAGGATGAGACCAGACTCTTCGCAGTTGTGCCAAGCAAGAGGAAAAGGAGCAGTAGTCACAGTGATACGCAGGAGGTTCTACTTAAACATAAGGAAAAACTTCTTTACTGTGAGGGTGACAGAGCACAGAGCAAGCTGCCCAGAGAGGTTGTGGACTCTCCTCCTCTAGAGACATTAAAAACCTGCCTGGACATGTTCCTGTATGTTCTTCTCTAGATGATCCTGTTCTAGCAGGAGGGTTGTACTAGATGATCTTCAGAGGTCCCTTCTAACCCCTGCCAATCTGTGATTTTGTGATCCTGTATCAATGGCACCAAACTGCACCCTCCAGATGACTTTGATTTTTGACACAAGAACACATTTTTCTTATAAGAGTTTGCAGATTCTAGAGTGGTACTTCATATTCATGTAATAAAAGTAGTGCAAGATCAGCTGTGACATATGTGTATTTCTTCAGTACAAATGCTTTCTACTCAGTTGCAGCCATAAATACTGCCATAACAACTCTTGAGGCAGTGGAACAACTGCAGTGCTAATTAAAAGAGAGATCCCGAAGGGTTCTTGCGATCAATAGAAATTATTGCCACAGCCTGTTATTGAAATTCACATTTGTCAGTCCTTTGACTTTACTCCTGCTACATGGCAAAAAATTTGAATTCTGACCAAACTGATATTTTGACGTGTTGTTGGAAGAATGAAATTTTCAAGCTGATAGCAAGGCAAAAGGACTTGTTGTTCTGCTTAGCAATGGCATCACTAGGATTTTATTAATATATTTACAATGCATAGTTTGGCATCTCTCCTTTCTATTACCTCAATGACAACAACATTGCAGAACAGTCTTGTCCAGCAGCTTAAAAAACCACAAACAGTAAACCAAGCCCTGGAGAAAAGGATTATAGTCACTATCATGATCTTCTCTGCATAAACTTTACTAAGGATAACATAGCTTTGTGCAGTAAATGGTTGATATGTTTCAGACATAAAAATACTACAGAGATCAGAAAAGCAATGTTTTGAACATGGAAGTATGTTATAAGCATGGGCTACTCCATAATCTCTCTTTTCTGTGCTAACATCAGTGGAAATGGCATATGATATTGGAATACAGAATTTGTTGTGATGTGTGGTGTAGTGACTGGGTGATTCTTTTGGAGACACATGTGTTTGACTCACTGTCATGTATGATATGGTCACTGCTGTGCAATACTTATAAGGATCTGATGCAATGCAGGACCGACACAAGAGCTGCCCATGGGACAAATATTGCTGCAAGTGACATTAAGCACAAGATTTTGTTTTCCTCCTGAGTGGAAATTTTATATCCTCTAAAATCTCAGTAGAAAAAATGTAAAAGTCAAGCTATGGTTAGCACTGTAGTGGTAGTCTGTAGAAACAGATATAAGAAATAAGGCAGAATAAAACCTAGGGCTTAGTCCTGTGTATCAATTCATGCCTGCAGACTCCCCCATCATACAGGCAGCCTTTTGGCTGTTAGCGCAGGGTGAAAGAGTTGAACTCCCCAGAGAGGTGAAGGTTTCATAAAGAGTTTATCAGATTAGTTTGCTGTGAAACGCTAAGGTAGCTAATGGACTGATGAAATATGTTTGTGCTATTTTGGTAGCTGCCCTTTGTATGGTGTATGGACCTTCCCTTCAAAGAGAGCGAGTAGCTAGTCTTGTGGCCACATAGGTGGAATGGGGCTGATTTAACTTCTTAGCTGTGGGGAGTACAAACCCTTCCACAGACTCCAAAAGAAATACCATAACAATCATGTAGTCAGCACTATATAATAAGCAGAAATTTATTTTCTTTAGAACTCTTTTAGGAACAAGAAAAGGCCATGAAAATGCAGAATGAAATGCAAGTCTTTATTATTGTGCTGTTTTAAAAATTCATTTCTAAATTTCATTTTTAAACATATTCTGGACATACTTTGAAGCTGTCTTGAACTCTCTCAAAACACAAAGAACTTCAGATTGTAGTTTTATCTTTCCAGAAGTTTGAAAAATTAATGTCTATCTGTGTTTCTATAATACGTAAGTTCACATCTGTGTATGTTAGGAATAAAGTTCAAATAAATTTTCAAAGTTATTTCAAGGGGCATAATTTTATTTTACTGTGGGTACTGCTTAAATCATTCATATTATTTTGTGCTATAAAGAGAATAAGCATGCTGAATCCTTGTATCTTTTTTTTTCTTGTGTATTACTTCTCAGCTACCAGCTACACAGTGACACTAGAGCCAATTACTCCAGTTATCTGAGATAACAAGATTAAGTTTTGCATATTCATAGCCTCGGGAAGAAGGGGAGGTCAGAAGGATTCTTGTGTTGCCTGTTATGAGAACAGGTAACATTTAAACTGATTACATACAAGTGAACTAAGCCACTGTTCTGAGTTGCAGCTTTGATTGGAGCTGGAGACACTTCTGTGTCAGAAAAAATAAGCACCATTAATTTACTTTGCTGACATACATTTGTCCTATGTTAAAATTGCAGAAGGTATGTAGACATGAGACAGACCCTGCTCTATGTTTTTTTTTAAATTTGACATTTAAAGAATTATCATGGAATAAATCACATTTCTTATCTAAAATCCAAGAGACTATTTGCCCTAGAACACATGTGCCAGCAATGGGACCACTGGAGCAAGCCAGCAACTGCCACTGTGAAACAGCCATGCATTAGTCTGTAGTGCCTTCTCCGAGTGCTGATATAATCCTAAACCTCTCAGCATAACAATTCACATTACTACTTCATCTCATTCTGACCATGTGCCCAAGCATGTACTTAAATAAGTTGGAGCTCCCAGATATTTAACACCCTAACCCATTTGGGATGGGGGAAATTAATTTCAAAGGTATCAAAATTACCTAGCAAGGTAGTCCTGAAACACTGAGATTCCTATGGTTGATACTGCATGACTGTGTAAGCTTAGGAAAGCATCACAGGGAAACTTCAAGCTTCTTTCTGTGTCTCCCCACAGGATCAGAGGAAAGCTGGGGCAAGGCCCAAGGGTGCTGGAGAGGAGGAGCCACGACCAAACAGCACCCTAAATTTTTTGGTCATACAAACTGCTTTTGGCTGTCCTTGAACAAGAATGAGAGAAGAGCCAGGCGAGGGAGGCATACCTGAGGAAAATGCCTCCAGGTGTGTTCTATAGGCATTTGTTTCCAAGCAGCAGAGAAGCCCATATACCATATAAACTGTAATCAATTTATTACTGTCAAAGCTCAAAACCAGCAAGTGCTTGGCTTGAGGACTAACATAACAGTAGAAAAATACCTTAGGACAAGAAAAAAATTCTAGGCTACCATTTATATTAATGAATAGAGCTGAGGTGCTTGGATGTGCTTGCCTTGTGTCTCATACAGGTCAATGTAAAATCAAAATGGATTTGCTACCTGCTGAGGCACACAGAGGGATATCAGATATTCACTTATTTCAGTTTTGTGTGTTCAGGAGGGGTCCATGACACTCAAATGAGGGCTGCTTTGGTGGCATTAATGCAGTGATTTTCAAGTGTACTCCTTGTAGCCTATCAACTACGTTCACAAGTAATAATAAAGGACATTATATACATAATTATAAGGAAGGAGGAAATAATAATTAAAACAATAAGTGATTGCAAGAATCAAGTCATGTGCGAGTAACCTCTAGTGAGTTTTCTGACCCTTAAAATTTGTCTCATTTTGCTGTTTTGTAAATAATGGTAGCAAGCTTCTCCAGGCAGGCACACAAGGGGAAGTCGCTATGTTTGGTTTATACGCACATAAGACATAGAACTGGATTAGGTAGGCAGATTCTTTTCTTGACTTAACATTCTTAACTTAACTTAACTTTTTGTCTTAACATTCTGCTGTTTTTCCTGGAATGTTTAGGAAGGCTCCCACAAAGAAACTCCATGAAACTAATAAAATGCCACATTCCTTGAAGTTCTGAACCAGACTTGGTGTTACTGCGTAGGAACAGATCAAGTCACCAGGTGGAGGGTGGGAGACAGGGACTTTGGCTGGCCAACCCTATGGGCTAGGAGCAGTGAGTATGCACTATCTCGTCCTATGGGCTGGAAATCCACTGAGAAACTGGTGCTGCTGTCACTGAAATCAGCCCCTTACACCACTGCAAAGGAGCTGGGAGGTGGCCAAACCCATGCAAGACCTGGTTTAGAGGGTGTCCTGAGAGGGAGCATGCTCCCAGGGTGGCCCACACACATTCTGATGGCTCAGCTGTTGCCCTGGGGGTCTACAGCCCTCACATACCTCCTTCTGAACCATGGTCCCTGCAGCACTTTTAAGGAAACAAGCCTTGGGAGATACTCAGCACTACCTTTCTGGCTGTAACAATTCATTAGTAACCCATTGGTCCACGAATGCATGCTAAGCCACAGTCATAATTTTAAAACCTCTGGAAAAAAATGCACATTTCCATGTAGATTTCTGCAAAAGACAACAAACATTCTCAAGTATTTGAAAGTGATAGTTTTCACTACACTGAGACTGTATATGCTAAAATAAGCAACATTTCAGGTCTTGTCAGACTTCCTGCATTAGTATTAATGTATTAGTATTAATGAAGAGGACAAATTTTAGCAATTGTTTATATGATCTTTCAGAGAACTTTTCACTCTAAGTTCAATAAAGCTATTTTTCCGTAGGGAATGAAATCACAGTCTGTCGGTCCCTCAGGAGACTCAAATATATGCAAATCCAGGGGCATTATCAAATTTATAAAAAGCCTGTATTTGAGCAAATCACATAGGAAAGCATAATCAAGATTCTGCCCACAGTTTCACCTGAATCACTCCACTGGTAGGTAGCTGAAAATGTATCTTCAGCTCAGAGTGACTGATTTGCTGTTGGAATACACGTGCTGCCCAGACTAGCATATATATGTTGAAAGTCGTAAACACTGCAAATCAATTAATTATGTAGATAAATAAACACACTCCTACCGGTGTTTCAAAGATTAAGCACAGGTAGATATAGGACTATATCCTGAATATTTAGGCAAATTTAAAAGGTCATTATTTCCTCTAAAATTAGGAAATAGTGATATATTTAAATTAGGTTGACTAATACATATAAAACTGTTATTTCTATGAAAAGCTAGCCAACAATACTGTGAGTGCCTTTGTCTGTCGTTTATCAACTGCAGATTATTGTAACCTAAAACATGAAACTTGTGATAAAACCTTTTCGTTTATGCATGACTAATACTACATCTTTAAAATATCCTGCCACAGTTACAGCATTTTCTCGAACACTGCAAGCAGTGACAAATGTTCTTGTCCAGAAATGACACAAACATCTATTTCTCTGCTCAATCTATTCCACTCTTTTCTCTAATTCTGCCATTATATTATTCCTGATTCTTTCTTATCTCTTGATTCATTGCAATTAGAGTCACAGACTTACAGATTTTTGGGGTCCACCTTACCAGCTTTTATTCTCAATTCTTTGTTCTTAGCAATGTAATAAATGGCTAGTTTATATTAGCAGGAGAGAAAAGATAACTACATGGACACCAGCAGCTATGTGGTGCAGAAAAAAAGCTGAGGACATGCATTTGTTCTGGCATCACATATGTAAATAGAGAGAACGGCATCAGATACTGAAATATGAAGTCTCAAATTTAGGTAGGTTAGTAACCAGTGACATGAAAACACTGTTTCTTCCTCACTGAAAGGTGTTTTATCATGGTTCTATACTATCTTCCTACCCTGAAATGCCAGCAAATGTAAAATTGTATTTTATAATTGAGACTTCATACATTGCTAAAGTTGCTGATACCTGTTCCTTTTGATCATATTTCATTGTATACAGTAATTTTTTAATGATATCTCAATTTTACTATTAAGTGTGTCAAATACAGGTAGAGCTTAACAAAACACTTAAGACAATGAATAATTACCTTTTCCATTTGTCTGGTACTCCTGCTTCAGAAGTAACTTTTGAATATCAATAATAACAAAGATTATTCAGTTAAAAATATCTAACAGGGCAAATAGGAAACTAAAGAACTACTTCTGACTTTTCCAGTAGTTGCTTATGTGACTTTGGATCAAACACTGCCTCACTGTGCTTCCCTTCCTCTACTTACAATATGGGCTCTTCGTGGCAGGGCTGCCTTCTACTCTGGGGTCTTATAGTCACAACACTTCTCTGTCACATTGGATACTGGTGGGGACCAAGGAGGGACCTTACAGTCTGGGATGTCTTAGCTTTCTGAAACCAAGTGCTACAGAGCAGTCAGAACTGAAGGTTTACTAGAGACCGGTTTTTCTAACTTGCTAACAGCAACTGAAAAACCACAAAGACATCTGCGGGTTTAGCCATTTTAATTGGAAATGCAGTAATGTCACCACTTAATGACAAGTGTGATATCAGATTGCTGAACACCACAAGTGGTCTTCTAATAGCACAGCATTATTTAGGCTTGTAGTTCAGATAAGCTGGGATTTATCAGTTTAATGCAAATCATTTTGCTCTGGAAAAATTAACCTACTTATTATTTATGTTTTATGAGGCAATAACCAAAACAAATATAGGTGTTTGACCTCTCATTCTAGCCTCTCAATAATCTGCTTTTTGCTTCACCAAATAGCCTGAATATAATCTTCTGGTATAATCATCTTATTGTTCAAGTAGTCAGTAAGCTCTGGGTGGATTGTCTATAGCTTTTCCAAACCCCAGCTAAATAAATCTATGTGGTACTGTGAGGATTCATAGCTGAGTGTCTTCCAGATTCTGGCATACTGAAAGCATATTCCAATTGCTAAGACTTGTGACAAAATTTTAAGGCCAGATTCCTAAAAACTGGTAAAACATAGACGAGAGGTTTTTAGGAATTCCATTAGGAGTCATACAAATTGCAGTGTTGGGACCACACAAGCTATACAGATTTGCCTCAGCAGTACACAGGTGTATAAATAAGGATAATGTATCACTGAAGTGAGAATTAATCAGAGTAGAGTTTATGAAGTTTTGAGAGGATTTGATGTTTACAAAGGCATGAAAAAGTTCCTGCATAACTTTCAGTATACTTGTGTAACATATAAAAGCTCCTGAAGAGTTCACTTTTCTTTTTGTGACAGACGTCTCTCAAAGTTATTCGATTGTATAACCAAAGGAACCATAAACAGAGCTAAAATTAGAGCTCTGACAGAATGTAGCTCTTCATGAATGAGTAATCCTAAATACTTCAGACTTTTCAGCTCTTCTAAAAAATAGCAAGCTCTGAGGTACATGTGACTTAAACAATATCCCACCAAAATTAGTTCCAACTCCTACAGAAAGCAGCATTTGTTTATAACTATAGATTTTGATGTTATTTTGACAATTAATTAATAAAAAATAAATGTGAAATATTCATGAAAATGAGATTAATTCAATAAACAATTTTTATTAGAAAAATAATCAAGGAGGAAATTTTGAAATTACTGCAAATGAAACATCTGATTTCAATGCATCTAAATCAGCCTTTTAATTTTTTTTTAAATTTGAAATGACCTACAAACTGATCCACATTTTTACAAAAAGGAGAAAATCACAGAATGTTTTCTAAAAAGGGCTAAGTAGACAGGAGAGGAAATGAATTGTTAGGTTTGTGAATACATACTTTTGATCATTTGATATTGATTCAAAATGAAAATTTTGTGTTTTCTTTTATTTTGTAGGAAATCAGAAATTTTTTTTTCAGATTCATCCAAATAAAATCTCCCCTCTCCCATTCTACCTCTATAAATTTCTTTCTGACATGGAAAGAAACCCCAATAGATTAAGTCAGATTCTTAATAGCGAAGAAGCCAGCTTTCAAATTGGTATATTTATGTCTAAAAAGACCTAAAAAATATTCTTGAAATATTAGGCTGAAGAGACACGCCACAAGATCATCACAAAATCCTGGTACTTCTGTTTTCAGTGTGTAGAGAGACTACAGCTTTTGTATGGTTAAGATTAACTGTAAATACTCTACCAGTGACAGTTTAAAATGTCTGGATACACAGGACTGCAGCCAGGGTTTTTACACAGAGCTGTTAGCTTTGACTGAGCCAAGAAATTGATAGCATTCCCCTACATACCTCGTGTTTCAACTCTGACCCTTCTTGGAAGCACTGGATTTACCTTACATCAAGCACAACTCGCCTGTACACACACACACCCCCCATGGACCTTAGCACAGGCAGCAAGATTCCCAGTGTGTTACTGGGACAGCTCACAGTTAGTGGAGCCTTGGAACTAACACTGACAGGATCTCCAGAAACTGATTTAGAGAAAATAATTTTAACCTTATAATTTTTAATTATTGATAAATTTATTCTCTCAAAGGCAACACCATCACACCATTTATTTAGTCATAGTTGGCTCTGTGTAAAGCAGAATGCAATTAGGAGATAACTAAGAGGTTGCTTGTGCTGTTTACCTTGCAGGCTAACACCATTTTAAATTGTATATATTTCATTTAGGTTTTTTTTTTCCAAGTAATACCACACATACCACATCACCTTTTTATTTGCTTTTTTTTTTCCTGCCAATCTTAGGGTAAACTGTTATGCACAAACATAAATCTAAAATTATTTTCCTAAAAGGAAACTTTCAGTGAAGAGATGGAAAAAATGAGATTCTAAAAATGAAATGTTGGATTTCTAGGCTTATCACAGAACTGCCCTGGAAAAGAACTCAAAGGCCTGCTTCTTCTCTTAGGTGGCTTTTGAAAACAGAATGTTTTGACCTGTGGAGATTTTGTAGGTTTGTTAAAATTTCCATCCCCTGACCCCTCTCTCTCACTATTAATGTCAGTGCAGAAGGCAAGGAAAAAGAGCACATAGGAATGGGAGAAGGGAGAGGAAGACACAGTCAGTTCCCACATGTGTGTATATACAGCCCAAATAGCAAGTCGGGTTGCACATGGCAGTTTTATTTGGCTAAACTGCAGGATGCTCATTCTCTCCTATCTTGCTGGCGAAGCCCCTAGAATGGGGAAGAAAGTGTTCTGATGGGTCTATTGTTCTATAAATGCCAGTTTCAGACTGTTCATGCTTTCCTCCTCAACTTCTAGTGCTGACCAAGGTGATTTTGTAGCCTGAGCCTCTATAGAAATCTCCGTCCTCCTACCTTAACCACGCAGTGCTAGGCAAGGCTGATGGCGTGCCTCCAGCAGCAGATGTGAGCTGTGTGTCTGTCCTCAGACTCACGGACGGACATATGGAAGCTGGCTCCTGTTCAGAAGCTGTATGGCAACACCAAGAGTGCTGTTGGACCTAGACTAAAAAGTCTTGAAAGGGGTAAAGTGGGCCACCTTGGTCTTGGTGGCAAGTTTACACGAGTTCAAGGGTTCCTAACCAAGGCTGGCCCATGTTCGCTTGGCCAGAGTGGAGGTGACCAGAGACAGGCCTTATCTGCATTCACCTATGTCAACATGTCCCCCGCATGGCCTTGGAGGGGGGAATGGTTACATGGTGTGACATGAGGCAATTATTTAATCTCAAGGGGAACTTTCTTTGATTTCTTCTATTTTGTTTTAAGGAGTTAGAAAAATAAGTGATTTCTCTCCTAGGATTTATGGGTCCTGTCAGCTTTGCAATCAGTGTTTGCATGCTCTCTGAATGACATCAGATTTTTATCTCTTGTGAGCGGAGATGTTGTCAATGCAAAGAAACTGGCCCAGGGATCCAGTCCAAAAATATGTTATTTGGGAAGGGCTCTCAATAGAGAGAAACTGTTTGTTTTGCTTAGTTTTCCACTCCAGATAAAGCCTTCAGTGGTCTGTTGAGACAGAAATGTCACCTTGCCAAGTTTAACATTTCCACACCCTTGAGAAATCTGAGATGCTGAGAGCTGGGTAGTGAAAAAAATGGCTTGTCTGAACCAAGGTGGACACACAAGATCTCCTGTTCCAGGGATACCTACTGTCTTTATTACTAATGTAAGTCAGTTGTCCACTATGCTGTCTTCTATTTTCAAGTATCATCTGTTTTGTCACTTTAATACAATATGTGTCTCAGAGGTTAAGCTCTTCTTCTGGACTTTAAGTGCTTGTTAACACATATTGGATTGTTAACAGGATTGGAAAAATCCTTTTGAAGCAATTGGTATATGCATATATTCTGACAAGGGAAGGCTCATTCTTTGATCAAAGCAAAATCATTTTATACTTGTGCATGCTCCCTGTCACAAAAGGTTAATATTTTGGAAGTAGTAAGAGTATGTATCTTCCTAACACTTGGATCAGAAAGGAAAAGGAAAAGCTGAAGTAATCTGCCTCAAAAACATAGTACATCAGGCATGAAAATATCTGGAAGATGTGTTGTCTCAAAAGTTCTGACCACACAGGAGTGAGGGGTTCAGGTAATGCAAACATCCATGAAGCCAAGTCTGTGAATGGCAGAGGAGAACTTAATCCTGATCCCAGTTGCTGTTAGAATGGTGTTAAAATTCACACACAGTCTTTGTCTTTAGGGTAATGAATAAAGAATCATAAGATTGTAAAAATATTAACATAGAAAATAAGGGTAATAGTACTAATGTCTGATATTCCCCCTTCCTTGTCTTTTTCTATTTTTATTATTTGACTGAATTCATTCCCCTCTGGATGTCAAAATGTTAAGAGCTTACCTGGTTTCAGAAAGGGGTTGAACTCTAAGAGAGAAGTGTTGTGAATATGTCTTAGATGATATATCTTGAACATGGGGAAAAAAACCTCATTTTTCTTACTTCATATAATTGTTTATTCATATACACATTGAACACTGTGGGTCCATAGCAAGACTGTTATTTGGAGAGGTCTCAGGGGCTGAAAAACCGCCTTCCTGACAGCACGGACGTTCTACCTTTATAACAAAGATAACAGAAGTATTTTGAAGCAAGTTTTGGGTTTGATTTAATGAACACTGTCACAGGTGAATTATGCACATATTGTTAAAACTAAAATAATCCAGTGATTCATGTTTTCAACCTAGAGTAGCAAGGTTTTTAACATCTACATTTTTTCAAAGAAGGAAAATCCTGAAGTGCAACCATTCATTGAAAATATTTACCATTGATATTTATTACTCCATTTAAGCATGGCCTTCACTGAACCTTATTGGGTTGTTGCTAAGAAACACTGATATATGATACCAAATTATATTACTGACATTGAATTTTTAGTCCTTATCATGTTATAGCTTGCTTGAAAACAGCTGTAATTATGCTTTGAAGGGAAGGCAAGCTAGCAGCCTCTATTCAATGCCTTTTGTATTTTAGTTACGGGCTGAAGTCCATATCTTTTCTACTACATGCTTGTAACAGTTCTACATTATTTCAGTTAAAAGGTATAATACTGAGATTATTGATGATCGGCACCTGCATCTCTGAGAAAGCCATCCTGACAATCAAATGAATGTTCTCTTTGATTTTCACCCAACATATGCCAAAGTGCAGGAAGATTAGTTTTAGGTTTCCCTATTTTCCATCTTAATGTGACAGCCTATTTTGACGTGCAGTTAATAAAGTAAGAAACACTCAACACCCCACCTAATGTTTTCAAGGCACTTTGTATTTCACTTGTTTTGATCTATGCAATTGACCAATGGAAAGCTGAAAATGAAAGGTTGTTCTTAAATAAGTATTTTTAGGTCATCTGTTGTTTTGTATGGCTAAAGAATATTTTTATTCTAGAATAATCACTCATCCAATAGTTGATGAAGGTGAAATACTCACAATTTCTTCTAGAGAGAGTGTATCTTCATTTATGCAAACATAACTGTTCAATTATTATTTTTTTTTACATATTATAACAGAGCCCAGAATCCCCATAGCTGAGAGTGGGATCTCAATGCAGCCAGTACTCCAGAAACATAGAAGTGGAGAGAGCAGTCCTTCTCTGTAGAATTTACACTCCAAATACCCAAAATGGGCAAATGATAAGGAGAGGAATGCTAGATTCATAAGGATTTTGCAAAAGAACTTATGATCTAAAACTTCTTTGCATCTATGACCTTTAAGCAGCTTGCACACCATTTCTGTACGAGCCTATTTGCAGAAACAGACATAAGACTAAAAAACAAAACAAAACAAAAAACCAAAACACAACAAAACCGAAACCCTCTGAGAAACCCCGTTAGGATATAAAAATCCAATATTTATAAGGCTTTTAGAATTTGCAAAGCAAATTTATGTCATACATTACATACTGAACTACATGGAAAGTGAACAAAATTATCGTATTACTGAAAAATAAAATTATTTTGCAGGACAGAAAAAATATCAAGATTAAAATAAGAGGTGAATGTAGTAAATGGAACTACATTATTGGTGTCCCAAAAAATTCCAGAAAAACACAGAGGGATGGTTGGCATTTGAGAAAAGGTGCAATAAATGCAGAGGACTATCTCACATTGTAGTAATATGTCAGCGCTTGGCATGACTACAAAGTGCCACTTGAACTACAAAGACTAAGAGGAGGACACGGCTCCACCCACTCACTGAATCCGTGAGAGGAGGAAAATAGACCACCTTGCAATGAAAGACAAATGGATTATCAGGATGAAAAAAGTAGAGCAATATGAAATGGTATCTTGCTATAAGCATGCCTGAAGAAAGGTCATGGAAACTGTAACAGAAACAAGTAAAACTCATTTTATGGTGACAAGCTTAACCTTCCTTAAAAGCATAGCTAAGCATCAAGTAGGAAAAGATGAATAACAATAAAGGCTAAAAAAATACACACTTCTTCAGCCTCATGAAGATGATCAAAACCAAATGGAAGAGTTGCAGGGTATCTTCTGGGGAGTATTGAAACACCCAGCACAGTGAAGAATGAAACAAAAGGAATTTAACTTCTTCATCATCACTTCTGGTAAATTCCCCAGAAACAGACAGGAGGAGCAGGTAAACTCACTGTGTTGGCAATCATAGAGCAAATGAAGCCAGAATACTCTAATGAAACGCCAGGGTGGGCCATTATAAATCCCAAATACCAGCAATATCAGATCACATACCACACCATGTGGTACATCTGCTCACGTTTTAGACAACAACATATGATGTCACTCTTTTCCACTCCCAAATCTGCCACAATATTCCCTATCTCCTCACTCTTGAAATCTTCCCTTCCTTCTCCTGCTTCCTATTGCAAACAACCCTGCATACCATCATGTTTTGTATCTCCCATTTCTTTTGACTGAGTGCTGAAAGGCAGCACAAACAATTTGCAGGCTGTTTAGCCTTCATCATGGGCTGAAATATACCCTGTATTGCCCATAGCTGTCTGGCTTGCTAATGAGAATATATACGCCTTCTGGTTTGCAACATCATCAGTGAATCCTTGTGTGCCTCTTCGCAAGGAATTGCTTGTATTGTGATTGACTGCTACCCAGTGGGGAAGGAAGAGCCTTCTGAGATTTATTGTATTTGTTTCACTAGAAAGTTACAGAAGAAGGATATTAAAACAATCTGGAATTATATAACCCAGTTCCTTTTTATCCTGTTTCACAACTGTTTCCCTGACTTTGATTATTTATTCTTAAAAATTTATTCTAAAGCATAATATAAAGTCAGTCTTAAAAGTATGTATTGTTTTTCTTCTTCCTTAGACATAAGCACTACATTTTTCAAACCTTGATTTTGATGTATTAGTTAAGAGCCCTTACTACTGGGACCTGGGATTTCACTTGACATGAAAATAAGTTTTAGTAGTAGGTTGAGTCTAAGATTTGAAATATGCATGTTAACAAGAAAATGCACAAAACAGATTTTATTGCTGCTTTTTTGCTAGGAAAAAATGTACTTTCAGGTTTCTTAATTTTCTGAACACTTCTATGAGAGGCACTAGGGAAGCTGCATTCTTTCATGCATAAATTTGGTGCTGCAAAAAGGAGGTCTTACTGAATAATTGACTCTCTAGTCAACACAGTATCTTCCTGCAGTGTTTGCTGTTGAAACTGGGGCAGTATCTAAACATTGTTCATAATCACCTGTATTTTCTATATTAAAGATGTTTCCGTCTAAAAAATGTAGTGATAAATTTCAGATGTTTACAGAAAAAAACCTCAAACCTATCTGTAAAACATCTCTGCAACTGTTACTTGAAGTCTCAAGTTTTATTTCTATGCTTATTCTCATTAATGTATGTGTGTTTTTCAAGGGACCAATCTTGTGTTTCTTTGTTCTTCATTAAACTTGCAATGTTGTAAATCATACCTAGGCCCTTTGCCATCTGTCCAATCCAATTATAACAAATCCCTATGAAAACACACAACAAAACCAGAGATACCATTTTTAAAGTCTGGGTGAGTTTTATGAAAAAGTCGACCACCTGCTCTATCCTTCCAAGGTGTTTTAAATTTGTCTTTTGTAATTATATTGATTTTGCTTGCAGTTATGTCAGCATGTGCTCTGCATTTGACTAGATAGTATGGTGTTTTCAGTAGCAAGCAAGCAAGCTGTCATTGTTGGTTCCAGCCACCAGAGTAAAGCTGTTTTTAAAACAAACAAACAAAAAATGAACAAATAACAAAGGGCCTTTTTAGACCCTCCTTCACAGGCACCAAAGTGGGCAATAGAGCTACAGAAGGATTTTAACACTCTCCCAGGTAAGTAAGGTATCACATTACCAACCATAAAACAGCCCTGCAATTTCTCCAGAGCCTGGGCAGGAAGAGTCCTGTCCCATTCACACCTCTCCTGAGAGGTCCTGAATTGGACCTACCTTTGATTCTATTTAACTGTTTAAGATTTCAGTAGATTTGCTTTTAATATATAGAAAACAGTATTTCTTGTGAAAGCCTCTTTTCTTCTAAGAAAATAGGAGCTGTGGGTCTGGTAAAAAATAAAACCTTGATAATCTGTATAATCAAGTGCTATTTAATTGCAATTCCTCCATATAGTGTGCCAGTTAATCCTTGTATTTTCTATTGAAATAGAAAGAGGGTATGTCTGCAGTTTACCACTGAATAATCTGCCAGAGATACCTTGTAGGTTGAAAGAGTTGCTATTACTTACGTAACTGTAATGAAATGCTGTATTGAAATGCTGTACTAGAGTTGCAAGGATACTACAGTAATAAATCCAAGAGTGGCATGTGCTATCCAGTTTATCTCCTAGTATTTAGTTTTTCTGTTTGGAGGCAACTGAAATTACAGTCCTCACAATCTCTGCACAATATGAAATACTGTGCTACATCATCTGGCAAGAATTAGCTCATTAACTGCATTTCTCATCTATTTCTCATAAACAATATTCTTTCATTTCCACCTTGCCTGCAAAGAATATTTACTGATCATTTCTTTCTCAGCAATGAGAATATCACAATTTGTTTTAATAGTCATTATCACAACAGATCTTACAGGTTCTGAATGTTTATCTCGATAGTCTACACTGTTTTTTACTTTACTAATTTATTCTTGTTAGAACACATATATGGATTTAGCTGATAACCTTTACTGGGATGAAATCCAGAAATTCTTTAAGTCAATGGCAAAATTATGATTAACTCTTGTTCTTCACAGCTTTGAAACATGTATAGGCATCTGATATGGTGCCAGATGTTTCTTCCTGATCATAAGGTGAGAGGAAAAAAGCCTTAGAATTGGTTACGTTCTGCTGCATGTGTGTTCTGGGTTTCCCCTTGAAGAATCTGCAGATGATAGATTTTAGAAGCTTGAGTTACCTACAGATGAACTTCAATGTTGTTTTGGGATTCTATGTTTTGAGACTACTGAATGTTTATATATGGAATTACATTCTTAGTTCTTTCTGAGTTTGTTACAAACAAACACAGAAAAGACAAACATAAAAAAGAAACACACTTCTCCAAATCCCTCACCCCAAAACCAGTATTTGTATTCTACTAGTCTCAGATTTCTCGAATCTACACAAATGACTAAACACCAGAATATAAACATGAAGAAACATGTCTACAGAACAGTGATTAGGAAACCTTAGTGTTAAACATTAAGTATTTATCAACCTAATAAAAATGTGAACATTAAAATATGATGAAAACAGTCAGCTGGAAGTAAATGATATGTTAAATGAGTGAAAACACAATGCAGAGAGATATATCAGCAAAATACTTGGTATTCTCAGAGTGGAATACATGTTATGAGACTATGGCAGTGATTTCAACAAGGATTACATTAGCTGCAAAAAATCTGATTTATAAAAACAATTTTATCTTTATTCTCTTGGTCCTTATATTAGAGATCTCCAGTGTGAATGACTATTATCTTGTAGTTTGCAAGAACATTACAGTAATAACTTCAAAAGGGCGCAGAAACTATGCAATTTTCCTCCTAGTATTTAGTGTTTCTGTTTGGAGGCAACTGAAATTAGTCCTCACACTCTGCACAACACAACTCAGGAAGCAATCAGAAGACACTGCTCGTGTTAGCCAGTGTCTCAGCTGAACATTAAGCTTCCTAGAGTTTTATTCAGAACATGTCTGGAAGTGCCTCATTTTCTGTTCACCAGCTTAAAATATTCCCTAGAATTAATCCTAGCTGTGGTTCTTGAGAAAGAGGTTTCTGTACCTTGGTGATCCCAAGGTTCAGTGATGTGTTCCTGTCAGACCAGATTCCAGGCAAAAAGGGGCCAAAGAAAGCCTTGCTTGCTCTTTACACTAGGCCAAAGATTGGACATCATCCAGAAGGTAGGAGGCTCGGATTTCATTCCTTGTCTTCCAGGATGGATCCAAACACACATGTTCTACCTCCTGAAAGAAAACCCAAGTTGCAGGTGCTGGAATGGAAGTGCATTGTGTCCTCCCAGAGCTATTCCAATTTGTGTGGAGTTATGAAGTATTCATTGAGCTTGATAAGGCTTTTCATGACTTCATGATCTAGCAGCAAGAGCAGTTTCCTGAAAGAAGGGAGAACTGGAGTTCTATTCTTGTTCTAATTAATATTTCATTATCTCTATTAAATGCTCTGTGGTATACAGACAAGAAAGACTACTCTTCAGCCTCAAGAAAGAAAGCAAAATGCTCTCTCATAATCCATTCAACTTCAGTATACCTTAGAAGCAGAAATGTCAATGTGGTTTTCTTGCAATCTGGATCAATAAAGAATCATCATACCCATCTTTGGAAGAAAGGACTATTTTTTCTCATTTAGCAAAAGAGGGGACATAGGAACAGTGGAGAAGGGCTCGGGTCCTGAATTCTTAGAGGACAGAAGCTCCTTCATGAAGATCTGAGTAAAGTGCCTGTGATTCAGAAAGCATAAAACTTGATAAACACTTGTTTTTCTAGACTTCATTTGGTGACTACTCACCCAGTGTGCAGGTTCTTTTGGATGTCTTTTGTAAGCATCTTAATAATTTTATATTCTTTACACAGACTAAAAGACAAACACAGAGATGTGAAGTGTATGTCTGAGACTAGTTACCTGCTGTGTTCTGCACTGTGATGACTGGATCCCTTTTGGCTACAGACCTTAAATAAGACACAGATAATTGAAAAGTGAACAGTAATGTAAAAAAGCCTGAATATGGTGTCTCAAAATTGTTGTTTTAATCATCAACAACAGGTTATAGCTGGGAAGGGAAAAAGTCACTTTAGGAGAACAAAAAGATTTTGAAGAGTATATGAAAACTAGAGATCTTGAAAGCAGTATGAAAAAGGAAGATTTCTCTGGGAAAATGCTGTTTCTCTAAAATTTGGAGTTAAGAAGGAGAAGTTAAAAAAGCAAAGCCAAAATTCTATTACTTTTAGTGTTAATTTAGTATTATGTTGAAGTAGCATCCAGCTTGATCCCAGGTATTAGCCATGTAACTCTTATTTTCCTCTTTATTTGATATTCCACCTTCTATAGACCATCTTCTATGCTAAAGAAGGCAGAAATGAATCATGAAGGAGAATATCTTAGAAAGCATTCTTCATCCTGTTCAATCTCTTGATAAATGACCTTGA
>NW_010205299.1:0-24698 GCF_000695765.1 Mesitornis unicolor | reverse complement strand
TCCCTAACGTTCTGTGATTCTGTGATTAGAACAAGCTGAAATTGGATCAACTATGGTACTGATAGGATGATAACTTCTCTATATGGGTCTCATATGGAAACTTGAGGGTAGATTCATCTTATCTAAAAGTTAGGTGAATGCTCTTTAATGTTCTTCATAGTCATTGGAAGAATTCAAGGAAGAAGAATTCATAGGAAGAATACTATGTTGGAAGAATTCATATATAGGAATCATATCATATACCTATGTTGAAATGATGGCCCTCTGGAGATTTCTTATTTCAGATAGAATGAATTGATCCTAATACAGGTTTAAAATAATTATTTAGACTGGATATTAAAATTGGATTATCTTGAGAGGACAATTTGCGTTTTGGAAAGACTTGTGAATCTCTTGGTAAAGGGAAGCCAAACTATTACTTTGATTAACTCTTCTCTTCAGCTGCTGAGAGAGGATAGTTCGTATTTTAGAAGCTGGGAGATGTTGTCCTATTCTGAGGTATTTTGATATATCACAGTAATATCCAACAGATGGAAAGGGTAAATTATAGAGAAATAAAGTACTGAGACTAAATTCCATATTAACTAGTCCATAATTAAACTCCCACTGTCTTCCTTTGGGGTTATAGTTTTTAATAGGCAATTAAAAATATATTTTAGTTACTCATAAAAATATTTGGTATATTTATGAATATTTTCAATCAGGCTTTACACTAAACATCTGTTTCTGAGACAAGCTGCTTGGAAGTTAATATTGCTAAAGAAGGAAAGCAAAATCCCTTTTTAGATCAAAAATGATATTGAAAACAATTTAGAACTCTATTTTCTCATAGACTATTACATAAAGAGCAGGTTTTCTACATAATTGTTCTCACAACACATTATGTCTGTTTATGAATGGTGGAATGTTTGACATAATTTTAGATAACACATATAAGATCCATGACAGAGCATCTGGAAGTGGCATTCACTACAAGCCACAAAATTTTCTGGGCTGCTAAATTGTAAGACAACATACAGTCTACCATAGACACTTGCATAGTCCCAGTGAAGGCCAGTGCAAACCAAGGTTGCAGCTTTAAAAGGTGGAAGAAACAATGTTAACTTATGCAAGTCCATATTTAGGAACTGATATATTCAGTCTTCTCTTGGGGGAAAAAAATAAAAACCAAAAAATATGGTGCTCAATAGCTCTAAAAATACAGTGATAAATGTATTTAGTCATCTCAATATGAGATATACAATAAGTTTGTAGCCTTTGGACTTTGGGAGGTGCAGTTCTTGACTTTTTGAGAAAGCGGTTTTCAGCATTCTATTCAAAATGTCTGTATTTTTCTTTTCAGTTTTCATTTATTCAGTATTCATTACCTTCATTTTTCTTTTCGGTTTTCATTTTTCAAACTGTTCTGTATAAATGCCTACTATAAAACAGATGGCTGCACTTCAGTGGTGGATGAAGTGCTGCCTTATATATCTAATTTATAACCTTAAATGAACAGAAGCTATTTTTTAAATTGCTGATTTTCATGAAAGCAGCCCAAATAATTTCACTATGACAGATTTTTATATAATGACCCTAACTAAAATGGAAAGTCCTTGACTTTGAAAGAAAAAAACAAAACAACTAAATAGTATACCATCTACGTTGCCTTCTGTTGTATCAAGAGTTGGAGCTATTTGTATGATCTCTCTTCTAATCTTTTGCCCTGACTTTTAGTGGCTATGTTTCTGCCTTCTTTAGAAAGAAATCCCACAAATTGTCCCACAGTCAATGTGAAAAATCACATCATTACACAAATTGTTTAACAGCATAATGCCTGCAGAAAAGTTACTTAAATATCTCCTACTTTCTAGGAGTTGTTCAAATTAGTCATGGCTCATCTAGTACTGAAAAATCTTGGGAGAAAAAAAAAGGTGTTTTATTGTTGTTTTTTTTAACCTACATATCTATTTTTAATAGCTCAAGTAAGTTTAGTTTAGCCTAGCTTCTGAGCAAGGGGAAGTAGATTGCAACACTGTGAGACTGTGGGTTTAAGATTCCTTACACAGAACAAAATGATATAAAACTCTGATCTAGTATAACCATATGCTGCTGTTTCAAACACCTCCAAAAATACCAACAGGTTATACTGGTGGTCTTTTTGCTGGATGGGTGTTTGCTTATCCACTGCTGTGAGTACAGATGATGTAAAAATTGAGGTTGTTGTAAAAGTGTTCTGCACTCTTGATGATTAGAAATGCAATGTGTGTTTGTCTGACATGGATCATATTTATGCTATCATAGTACATGAATAAGTTGTTGAAGACTGCAGAATTGCATCTTGAGCACTTCTGTATTTGTCTGTGCTTTTGTAATAAGCAAATAATCAATTGCCATCTTTATTTAAAGCTTAGCTGAATTCTGGAGCTGTTACTTGCTAATCTACAATTGGAACACAAATGGATATGAACATGGTCAATTATTAACTTTTGTGTTCTGGTTAAATATACTGACTGCTGGGATTGAGAGAGTATTGTGTGAAAACCTGCTCTTTCCTCAGAAGCTGAGATTTTATTTTAAGTCTCTTGTGTTCATAGTTAAATTGTGTTCATAATTTACATTGTAGTTTATATGTGTACGTACACATAGTCAATGCTATATGTGTATATATGCACATATATACATATGTATGTTGTTTCTATGTCTTTTTGTCCCTCTTAGAAGAAAGGTATTTTTTTAATATACCTATTGCTAGTTAAAAAAAAAATCCTGGGTCATGTGTTTATGTTAACAAGGAACTGAATTTAAAGTATGGGATTACAGAAGTTGGTGGCAAAAAATGGATCACAATAACTTCTCAGATACACTCCTAATTAATTCAAACTTAGATGCATACATCCAAAGTTTGGTGGAACTGCCTATGTTTTAAAGGCTTATTCAGTTCCCTCTCTTCTTCCTTGCTTTCTCATCTCATTTAAACTTAAAGGATAATGTTTTTACCTTGATTGGGGAAGAGAAAAAGGGGTTTGCCCATTTGACCTAAATTCACCAGTATTTTGCATAAGGGTCTAGTTGAAATGGATATTAATTAAAGATTTTAGAGTGTGCTAAAACTTCTGTGGATTTTTAGATGCTGCAAAGACTACTGCCTTGTTGCTGTAAAGCCTTAAGAATGGCCTCAGAAAGTCTATTTGGGTGGATAAGGAGATAGATAGGAGATAGATAAGATAAAGAGAAAAAAAATCATTTTCAGATTAAAACAACAACAAAAAAGAACTCACAAATTTTGGATCTGTTTACAGTATTTCCTCTTTTTTTCTCCTGTTGAATGAGTTATTAATCTGGTAAAGCAGGGAAATTTTCAACAATCACAGGGAAGATTTATAACTAGGTAATAGTTATACTGAAAATAGGTGCTAGCAGTGCCCTGATAAGTCACTGTTTTTGTGTGATTTAGGAAAAAAATGTTATAGCTCATTGCTTCATTTATCCTTGAGGAAAGGGTATATCTATTATTGTAGTTACAGACAAAGGTTACAGAAAGATGGTTACCACAGAGCACTTGTCACTTTAATAACTTCCTAATTCTTTATAGTCTGAAGAAAACAGTGTTGCTTTATAAACAGTGACTTGAGTCAGGTTTAGCATTGCTTCTAACAGTGTATCTCAAAATTATCTGAATCTTCTAAAATCTCTAAAGAGTAGTGTCATCAGAGAGGTTAGGTTGAAATCTTGGGAACTGAAGATCAGTCTTAAATATTTTATATTGTATCATCCTTTTCATCTACTGATCATAATAAAGCATGGAGTGAAAACGAAAGGATTATCTTATTTTGACATGGACTATTGGATGTGTTCCTCAAATTCTCGTTCTTTTTTGTTTCCTACACAGTAAGATCTCCCTACAGAGAATGAAAAGATTTCAAAGGGTGATTTACCAAGATGTAAATTAACTTGTTTTTAAGTTACAATATCTAATGTTTCCAAGGTGTTTCTAAGAGATACAGCTCAGTATGTCACATAATTAGCTTTCATGAAGTCTTTTTCCAGGAAACAGCTAAAAATGGTCCTCTGAATTGTCATCATTTCTTGCACGTTGAACTGTTACAAATTTCTTATCCAATTGCCAGTCTGTTACAACATTCTTTTTGGCGGGGGATGAAGTACATTCACTATTAATTGCATAGGTTAATGTAAATAATATAAGAAGATGCAGCTGATATGCCTTTTAAAAGTTAAGATCTAATAATAATTCAGTTTAAAAAAAGATAATTCTGCTTGGATAAATATTATCTTTTTACTATTATGTGTGCTCATTAGAATGATGCAAAATAAACACTATTGATGCAGGTATAATTCTTTTACCAAAATTAAAATTGACTTCTTGAGCCAATACTGTATAAGCAGCTATTTTGGTCAGGGTCAAAGAAGTCATATTGGTAATGTGTTGTGGTTTAGGGGTAGGCTGGCCACTAAATCCTGGACAGCCACTCTCTATTAACCCCTCTTCCCTCCCCAGAAGTGAAAAGAGAGAGAGACTTTACGAGTTGGAAAATAAAACTAACAGTTTTAATTAAACAATAATACTAATACTACAGGATAATAATGTAAATAGGAAAATAATGAAATATATACAGATACGTACAAATAGATATACAAAACCAATATAAAATCCACTTCCTGCACTCCCCCCAGTGATGATTACATCACCAGAGGCTGTGCGAAGCAGGGCACTGGAAAAGTCCCAGTCTGGACTCAGGTTCAGGTGGGAGCATGATGCAGGAACTTACAAATCAGGATTGGAGGCAGACAAACCAGCAGGGTTCTGCTCAGACTTTGGCCATTGCAAGATCGAGACAGAAGGTAGGATCCAAGATGGAAGGGCTCCAAGATGGAAGGGTTGAGACCCTTCTGATCCCTCAGCTTTATACTGAGTATAATGTATGTGGGATGGAATAACTAGTTGGTCAGTTTTGGGTCCACTTCTCCCCCCGTAGGTGCAGACACAGCACCCACGATGAGACAGTGGCCTTGGGATTATCAGTACACACCGTCTGGGAAAAACATGCTGCTAGTTTCAGAAACTTCAGTCACTTAGAAGAGACTGAGCTGAAAAGTAAAATCACTAAGTAGAAAATTAGTTCTATTTAGCTTAAACCAGGACAGTAAAGGAAAGACATTTTATCTCCTCATATACACTTTCTTATGGTCCTTAAGTAAGATGAAAGGCTCAATGAAACATTAGAGTAGAAAATGAAATTCAAATTCTTAGGGTAAACACAAAAAGAAGTTCAGAAGACTAAGGTTCTGTTGGCTGTACAATGAATATAGTAAGGCATTTAGGTATGTATGTGGGGACAAGAGTTCCCTGAAATCACAACAAAACATGATACTATATCCTAAACTCAGAGATATTTTAAAGAATAGTTAGACCAGACTTCAAGAGTATTTGGGTTATTCTTGGAAGCAGAAAATAAATTCTGTGCAGTCTTCCTGTGGAAATCACATCAGTGCAGAAGCACTATAAAGGGAACTGTTATCTTGGAAGTCTACTTTTTGCTCTGTCGTATTGTAGTTCTGTTACAATGCAGAAACTTAGGCTGGTGGTTTGTATTGAGGTAATATTGAAAGTTCACAGAGGTAGAAGAGTTTTCTGGATTTTTTGTTCACAACAGGAAAGCAGTGTTTGTTTGTGTGTGGAGGAGGGGGAATTCCAGTGTCCTGTAATCCTTATCAAGGCTTTGAATACCTGAGGGTTCTTTGAATATAATTCATAGCACCTTTCTTTCTTTTTTCTCTCAAGCTGCTGTAGGAAGAAAAGGCAAGTAGTAGGCATAAGAATATAGATGCAGCCAGAAAAAAAAAACAACAAAGAAGAGAGCGGAAACATTCTACTTGCTGTGATTATTTTGTAGTCTCACAATAGCAGAGGTGGAATTTAAACTTTAAAAACTTCTTTTTTTCCTTGGAAGGATTTATTGATATAGTATTTCCTTTTTAAAGTATTGAAAAGTTTCTCTGTGTGTTTAACTGTGTGAAAAAGGTTGCACTGAGTTTTTCTTTTAGGTATCATACATTTATCATTACCTCCTAATGGATCATTCCTTTCAAATGAGTCATGCTTGTTACATAGCAATGCCAAAGCCAGCAGTGGCCAAGTCTCTAAAGTATATTTCATCTTTTCAGCTCTGATCTTTTTATGCAACAGTAGAAGAGTCTGAAAGGATGTAAAACTGCACGAGACAAAAGAATAGGACTTGCACTGATTATCATGATTTGATAATCAAGGAACTGGTTGCCTGAAGTCAAGTGGCACATGATGTGTCTTAGGGCAATTTCAATTATTCATGCTATTGTGGGAGTCATATTACCGTGTCTACTGCTGCTGCTTGTACAGTGTCAAGTCTCTGCTCCTGACTTGAGGTTATCTTTTATTTCTTGGAGGTAACTTTGAAGATGAAAGTCAAGTCATAGCATATAAAAATAAAATAGCATGTAACTAGGGGGGTATGTTAATTTTAAGAAAAATACAACAACCTTTGAGGTACTGCTGGAGGACTTTTTTGAAACGACAGCTCATCACAACAGGGTGTCTCAGAAACCCATACACAGTGAGCCAGTGAACAGGATCACTGATTTGGATTGTTCTGTAGCCCAGTACTTAAAACAGAGATCTGTGGGTGGATGTCTCAACTTTTGCATCCCTAAGACCTCAGTAAGCTGTGCAGGTCATCGGAGTAGTCAATCTGTCTTTGCAATAACTCCACACTCTAACCTCAACAGCCAAGCTGCTGATCTTGGAAAAACTTAGAAGCCGGCATAAATTGCCAGATACAAATTAGATGAGACCATTAAATCTAAGACCTGTTAGCAGTGTGTATTAGGGAACCTAGGAGCCTGATCCATTTAAGGGCAAGGTATAGATGTCGGCCTACCACTCATCAGTCTTATCCTCTCCCCTTTGCTATTTCTATTAAAATATGGTGTGGGGAGAAGGGAATCAAAACATATTTTGACAGGTCTTTCAGTCCAGGTAAGCAGGGGAAAATTACTGAAAATCATGATATGCAGAAAAGCTTCTATTCCTTCAAGTTTTCCTATCTGTTTTACTTATCTATCACATAATAATGTTACAGCAGATGCATTGAGTTTGAATGCTTCTCAAAGTTAAATAAGTTGTCACTGCCTTGTGCATTCTTTTTTCTCTGTTTCATTTAATTTGATTTCTTGCTCTTATCCTCTCTTTAACAGCCCAGTCTCTTAACTTTAACTTTCCAGTGAATATTCCTCTAGGCTTCCTTGCTTCTTCCCTTTTGTTTGCTTTTCTTCTCCTGCTGGGTTGTGTTTTATTTCTGGCTTTTGTGACTGTCTCAGTGGTCTGTGCCAAGAGTTTAAAATACCAAACTTGATTAAATGAAAAATATGCATTTTAAGCTGTTTGGAAAACAGATTCTCTTTTGTACACAGATGTCATCCCTGTTTGGAGCTTGCATTGATCTCAAGCTAGGGATAGCAGTTCTCAAGATTTAGTTTTTAAGAACAAGTGCAGGAGTCATCTTTACTTCTTTAAATGTGCAGAAAATTACCAAAGCAGAAAGCAGCATGCTAGAGAACTGGTTTTGATTTTTGTTTGACATGCAAAGAGGTATTAGGTTTAAGATATAAAAAGTATAAAATAATTACTGTGGGGGATAAAATACCTTAATTTTTTCTTTGATTGTCTGCTGTGATCTTTTTTAGTAATTTGCGTTATTTATTATCTTGCGCTGATTTTTGCATGCTGCATCAAATGGAACTTCTGAAAACAGGACCAGTCCTTTACTGTGAGCAAATGGGGACACTGTCAGTGCAGCTGGGAGTTTCAGAGAAGCCCAGGGCTAGCTTGTAGCAAGAACAGCAGCAGCAGATCTGAAGCCAAATCTTTTGGTATTTTTGGGTTGATGAAGGAAACTATTTAAGAAAATTATGAATGCAGGTGCATCTCAGGGTCTCGTCAAACCTGTGCTTGCTCTTTTAAAAGTTGCTCCTCCACGCTGAAACATTACCTGCTAGAAAAAATATTTCTACTATAGGCTTGGTATTTATTATTTTTGCATTTTAATGAAGATCACTAAGACAGGGATGTTGGAAAATAAACAGCTAGAGAGAAAAGATGAGGAGATCAGGACTTCTGGAAATCTTCTAGTTGGAATAGAAAATATTTATTAAAAAAGAAAAAGAAACTGGAAGAAAAAGGCTGGTGATTTGTACATGAGAGTGGGAATAATCACAACCATACACAGGTTAAATTATATAATTTGGCTTTTGTATTTTCCAAGTATGAAATATAGACTTACTTTTAAATATCTGAGGCAGTGGTAAAAAAAAATAAATCCCAAATGATTCAAATGATGCAAATCCAGCGAGCAATAACTACCGAAAACTACACTTTCACCTACGTGTTCTGCTTTGCTCAGAACAGCTTCTCTATCCTCTCAGCTTATGAAGGGGGGTTAATATTTTAAGAACTTTTAATGGTTGGTCTTTCAGAGAATATTCTGGGAAAAAAGACAGGATTATCCATATATAGCACTCATGTATTTTTCTCATCTTTATTAGTACTATAATGTTCTTCTGGTTTGATCTGCTTCATCCTCATGATATGTTGTAACTATTGTTGCTAGAAATGTTTGATTTTAGTTGAAATCAATACTGAACATATAGTGGATGCAATTGTGTGAGACTTATGGGAAAGTGAAGCTTTTCTGGATATTAATAGAAGGGAAGCACTTTAGCATTGCACAGTAGCTGGTAATTACCTTTTAAAGAGTTGTGATTTTCTCTGAATGCAAGCTTTTTTTTGGCATAAGGCCTCTTGCCCATCACAATAATTCCTATCCTAGTATAGAAAAGATTAATTGACTTAGATTTGGAGAAGCATTTGGAATAATTTTCTACAAATTACACAAACATCTAGAAGGATGTTACCAGGTGGCACTGATTTGTGAACTTGGTTGTCTTTCTCAAATTGTACGTTATGGACTATTGACCATCATAGGCTCTTGGAAATGATCATGGTACATTACCATCCAGTGAAGGAAGGTTATAAATCAGTAGGAGGAGAGTAATAGGAACTTGCTGCATGCTCTTGTAAACCCAGCTCATTTGGGCTACCCAGTGAAAATTTTTGGAATGTAAATTAACTTTCAAAATCATTGTTTAGCTAAGGCAGAGTAACAGTAGATAGGAAGTCCTCCAAATCCTTTCCAGCTTTTTTTCTCCCTTGATGATTAAAAAAAAATAAAAATAAAAAAGAATTACTAAGTCTCATAGTCTTTAAAGGTGATTTGGTACAGTGAAAGGAAGACACTTTTACCCTGTCGAAGCTCCAAGTAGCTGAGAAAGTGCACATACCTGAAACTCTGCACATTTGTTGTACACGTACTATTATTTTAATGTCTTAGTATCAGTGTGATAGTTTTCATATTTTTTCTTTCAAATGTACCAGTAAATCCTTTTGTCTTAATATCTGGAAAGAACTTATACTTAAATTGCCTGTAGTTGGGGAATATTTTAGCTATCAATCCCATTTATTGTAGAATAGACAAAATTGGCAAAAATAGTGTCAAAAGGCTAATCACACAAGAGAACTAGTAACTGGCAACTTCAGTTACAATTAAGCTATAAAACATTGTTATCAAGAGTATTCTAACTGAAATAACAAGTGTCTCATCCTCCCGTTCTGTTTGCTAGTAGTACTTTTTTGGTTTGGTTATTTTTTGATTACTTTTGGATTTTTTGGGGGGTATTTTGGCTGCAATTCTCATGTCTCTTGGGTCATTACAGGTGGAAAGTTAGGGAAATTGTTCTCATGCTGGGTGTGTTTCTGATGAAATCTGTCATGACGTTTGGAATGTAGGAGTATCTGCTTCATTAAGTTACCTTGTTAAGGACTATAGAGTGTGTTAAAAAGAAAAAAAGTAACCAGTGAGAGCATCAAAATGCATGCCCACTGATGCATGCCCTCCGAAAGGACTGTATGTTCTCCATGGTGGTAACATGGTTAACTGGATGAACAGGGACTTGTGGTAATATGGAAGATTTCAAGTAAATCTTTCAAGTAAATCAAGTAAATATGTCTTACAAAGGTGCTATTTTTTTTCATTGTCAACCACAGCTGTACATGGCAGGGAAAGAAAGTATTGTTCACTTGTGTGGATGCTGGCCTGTTATTTACTGTGAAGGTGACAAGTAAGGACAGGTTGCCCTGGGAGGTTGTGGAGTCTCCATCCTTGGAGCCATACAAAAGCCATCTGGACACGGTTCTGGGCAACTGACTGTAGGTGGCCCTGCTTGAGCAGGGGGATTTGGATCAGATGACCTTCAGTGGTCTCTTCCAACCTTAGCCATTCACTGATGATTCTGTGGTCTGACCTTTAAATACACTTGTTTTGAAACTACAGCTGCCAGTAACTTTGACAAATAGCATTCTTTCTAGCTTAGCAACATGCAGAGTCTGAAGTGAATATTGACAGCAACTGCTGTGTTCGATCCTAACCAAATTCCATACTGCCTTCATCACTACTTATGCAGGCACATTTCAGAAATTTCTTGCTTATTCTTCCTTCTCAGGGGAAAAATGAAGTTTTAATTTAAATTTATTTTCTGCTCTTGTTTACATTTATACTGGCTGTGGCATGGCTTAAAGGTGAACCCAAAGAGGTGTGCCTTTCCTTTTGTCATGGAAAACAGTATGATTTTTGAACTGAACAACTTTGCTCTAAAATCAATGGCTGTCATTTCATGCCCTTTTTCTCCTTCTGTTGAAGCACTCCTTTCTTTAGTTACCTCACAAGCAAGGTTTATGCTGACAATTATCTGAGAGGTTACTTCTGAATCCTAACATATCACTTTCATTTTAATTTACCTCTTCTCTTTAATATGGTCTAATTAAAAAAGATAAATTAATCTACACCAAAAAAATATTTTAATATCCATGCGTTATGTATCCACTTTTTTAAAAAAATATTTGTTTCTTTTGCATCATCATTGTTAATAATATGACATATGACATTTATTGGAAGAAGCAATATTTTATATTGGCAATAAGAATGTACAAATTAAAGAATTATTTAAGAAAATATTTTTTACATTAAATAGTTTTTCCAGATCTGTCAAATTAAACTTCACTGTTTTCAAAAAAGACCTTTTCTTTCTATTGTAATGCTCAAGTAACTAATAAACAAACATTTCTTTTAAACATCCAATTCATAATTTAGAATGCCTTTTGCACATAAGTTTCTTAAATACTTGAGTATCAATATATGAAAAGGAAATTGAAGAGCTTTTCCAAAGTTTATTTTATAAAGATCAGCTAGCTTTTATCCACATACAACCACCTATACTTTGACAATCTTAAATCTGGAGATTAAATAAAATTGTGAAATGAAATGGTTTTTGCTGTATCAAAATATTGCTTATGCAAGTTTTCTAATTAACAGTACCTTGGTAAAATTATGAACACATGGGTTCTTTTTCTCTCTTCACATGGGTATCTGGTAGTACTGTCAAGAAAACTTGTATGGGGTTGGTTCTTCATATCTCGGAGAATGTTCAAAACATTATTATGGCTTGTTCCCAGACCTGCTGACAATTAAGTAGGTAAATATCATAAAAAACAAATGTTGTTGACAGGCTGTGGATTGAGGCTGGTTACTGTCTGGAAGAAACTACTCAAGAACAAGAAATACCTTAGTGTGTGTCAATCTTAGAGCAGCAGTTATGTGTCCTCCTCTCCTGCAGAACGAAAAAAAGAAAAAACAGGCTGCCAAAGACTAAATTAACATGAGGGAAAGCTGGAGGTAAAAATAATGCACCTTGTTAAGAAGTAGGGCATGCTATCTTCATCTTAGTGCTGCGTTGGCATGGTTACGTAGCTTTTGGCTTAGAGCTGTTTTGTATCTGATGGGCTCAAGGACTGGACAGAAAGGATATAAGTCTTTCTACAAGTGAACATGTCCTGTGTTATTCAACTGTCATTGAGGTGAGAAATTGAAAATATTCAACAGAAAACTGAAGAGTCACTATGGCTGCTGGTGGCATTTTTTTTCCTAATCTCAGTTCTAGACAGTCCCAGTTCTGTATTTTGTTGAAATAATTAATCTGTAGCTTGCTTGGATTTGTGCTAGACTGGAGGATCAGCACAGTTACACAGATGCACTGGGGTCATAGCATATGAGTAACAGATTTTGCTCAGTAATCCAATGGATCTTGATTGGGTCAGGTTTCCAGAGATGAACATGAAAAACTAAATATTTTTTTCAAAAAAAGGTTAGTTCTGCTCCCAGATTTTGTCGGGGAAGCTGAGTGGTTGTAGGGCTGATAAGGAAAATTTTACACTTCATCATTATTGAATGGAGAAATGAACTTTATTTATCTATCTATTTATTTATTTTTATTTCACTGCTGCAAAGAAGTTTCTGGTTGGAACTCCTGAAATAGCTTTAACTCTCAGAGTAAAGTGTCAATGGCTCTACTGTGCTCATTACAGAAAGCACTTTAACTCCCTGTCAAACCATCTGCATTGTTCTCTGAAGGCAGAGAGGTATTGATTTGCACATTCTGTAATTCTTCTGAGCCACACAGTATGTAAGGAGTGCTGTACATTGCTATGGTCTCTCTTATTTTCTTTAATTAAAACATGATGCTGGTCAAGTGTATATTTTAAAATGTATTCTGTTCTTTTGTGTTTCTTCCTTATGAAGAATTGGCTACAGGATTCTTTTTCTCACAGCTGCTGGTTTCTGTAAAAGCCATTGACATACATGGCAGTAAGCCAGGCAGTCATCCTTTTTTGTTATTTTTCTGTCTCTTTTGTTAATAGATTCTAAAGAAAAGACTGAGCCATACCTGTTTCCATTGGCTATTTTTTCAGCTATTGTAAGGATAGCAACATGACATTGAGATTCCTTTGTATGTATTTTTCACTAATTGCTCCTTGTTAAGAGCTTCCTCCTATAGGAGTGTATATGTTACCTTCCTGACATATAATAAATTGCTCCAACCATTTATTTTTATAAACATACGTAATGTTTTTTTTAGTCAACACCTAGTGGAAAAATTAGAAATCAATTCTCTCATCTGATTTAAACCTTTTTAAGTCCATATCCTAGCTGACAAAATTAGCAGTTTTCACTTAATGGCATTAACACAGGTGACTGAGATCAGAATATTGTACAGGAGATACTGAGCAAGTTTATCATCCTTCTTAGGAGAGATACAAACTAAAATCCAGTAATCAACTCCATAACTCAGACAACTTCACTGATATACCGTTCTAACTTAAATTATGTATATGTAATACAAATACCCTCAGGTCAGAACACATAGAAGTAAAATGAAGTAACCTTTGCTGCAGCACATTTAGAAGTTAATTTTTCTCATTCTTTTGTCTTTCAGTTTATAATTGTTGTGTTTACTACATCTTTTAAAAAGACAGTTTATTATTGACAGACCTATTGCTATTCCCTAAGATCCACAAAAAGATGCTTTGAGTTCATAGCAGGTATAGGATGAGGCTCTTGGGTCTTAGTTCTGCAAAGATTTGCATGTATTTAAATTCTTGAACTTCTCATGTTAAAATACTTGAATGAGTAAAGTTACTTTCATGAGCATACCTACAGAGATTGTAGTGTAATCTGCAATCACATTTAGCTATGTGGAAATTTATATAACAGTGCAATAATAGAACTCTAATTATAATCTATAATTATTATGAAATTACATATAGCTCTTCTGCTTTACCTCAGCTGCTACCCTATAACTTGAGTTTTTAATATGACAGCAGAAGGCCTCCACCACTGGCAGCAATTAATATTTCTACAAAAGGAGTTCATGGGGCAAGAGAGAAATTAATCCTACTGATTAACAGATTGATTAGAGGTTCTAATCGTCCTTCAAGTGTATCAGTGAACAATAAAATGAAATAATTAATGTCAGGGGGTGACCTGCTTTTGAGCAGCCATAATTTATAAAATATCAGCCTTCAAAGTTCCTCAGAAGTTTTACTGTGAGAGTTTTGTCATTGTTTACAGTACTTGCTCTTACTGTCCCTCTTGGATGGAAATAAAAGAAACAGATACTTTGGAGCTGAGTTAGGTGTAATTAAAATTCCCTCTGTTTAACACATTATCTTTGTGTATTTGCTGAATGATGGTGTTGGCTAGTTGCAGTGCTATGTACCACAGCTCTTCACAGTGTAAAAAGCTTCTCATAAAATGAATGAACTTTTTTCTAAATGCCCGCTTTTGATGAGAAACCCAGGTTGGCAGTTGCTGTCTTTTCAGACTCTCACATTAATCAAGTCCCAAGCAATTATTTTAATCAAAAGTAGAATATGTTGTCCAAATGAGGCAAACCTATTTCTAGAAGAAAATGTAGCAACACTAAGCACTGCGTGTACAATAAATTACCTTACTTGATGGATTATGATTATAGACTTGGTACAGAAGCTTAAAAGCAGCTGCTAGCAGTGTAGTCTCATGGATTTTTCCCACAGTTCGGCTATAATAAATGTGACAGTGTGGGAAACATAAGAACTGGGACTTGAGTAGCATCCCCTCAGTTTCACCCACTGTTTTACATCTGGTTTTATTTTCTGTTTTAAGATTTCTTCCTTTACCATTAGTTGTCTGTTTTCTCATTTTCTCCTCTCAGGGTCACCTGCATTGTGAGGCACCAGAAAAACTTTCATGCCCATGACTGCTCATCAGGCTGAGATATGTGCCAACTTAGTGGCCTTTTTATGTCAGATGTAAGCTCTGATAATGATGGGATACAGCCCTGCACAAGCCACAGTAATGTTTTTTGGCAGGTTCTCAAACAAAATTGTTTGTTTTTCTTAAGTTTTATTCTTGTCACTGTTGCCTAAGGTACTGTGAGCAGAGTAACAAAACACGGTACAGCTCCAGTAATGAGCTACCTAGGCTGTTCATATAGGAGAGCAATCAGCCTTCTTTTATTCCCCCAGGACACTAAATTAGAGTTGACAATGCATTCAAAACTGCTGCTGAGGCCTGATGACTAGACTTAGTCCACAGTCCCCTTAATTGCATCTACACCTGTAACCTTATGAAATAGCCTGCTTGCACCTCCTGAAAACATAGCCAGATCAATTTGGAAGCACACAGGTACAAAAGTAATGTTTAGTGTAACTTATGTATTTTGCAGAACATGAATCCACAACCTTGATACCAAGCTAGGTGGTGTAGTTGATATGCTAGATGGAAGGGGCCACTCAGAGGGACGTCGACAGGTTGGAGAAGTGGGCCTATGTGAAAGCTTGTATAGTTCAACAAAGGCAAGTGTAAAGTCCTGCATATGGGTTGGGGAAATTCCCAGCATCAATACAGACTGAGTGATGAATGGATTGAGAGCAGCCCTGCAGAGGAGGACTTGAGAATACTGGTGGATGAAAACCTGGACTTTCAGTATATGAAGGGGGCTTATAATAAAGATAGAGCAAGACTATTCACCAGGACCTGTACAGACAGTACAAAAGGCAACAGTTTTAAACTAAAAGAGGGAAGATTTAGATTAGATGTCAGGAAGCAATTCTTTACTGTGAGAGTGGTGAGACACTGGAACAGGTTGCCAAGAGAAGTTGTGGATGCCCCATCACTGGAAGTGTTCAAGGCCAGCTTGGAAGGGGCTTGGCGCAACCCGATCCTAGTGGAAGATGTCTCTGCCCATGAGAGTGGGTTTGGACTAGATGACCTTTAAAGGCCCCTTCCAACACAAACCATGCTATGATTCTATATCCTCTTTCTCTACATTCAAATCAAGTGTGTTTTACCTATTCTGTTACTCTCTTTAACTGGGCATCTTATACAGATAGTTTTACTTAGCGACTTCTTTGCAGAGGCAGAGGTAAGTTTTCAGACCCATGAGACAAATTGAAGAAGTGAAGAGAAAGGCAGCAGTAAGATTAGATATGGTGTTCAAGGAAATAATAATATTTTGTCTGCGTTAAATTAGTGTTTCAAAGAACCTCATTGCATCAGGATTTCTGCTTTCATGTAACAAGAAATCATTTGTTCTAAGGAGCACATGGAGAACAATGTACCCTGGGCAAGTGCTTTTGCAGCTGTAGTTGTTCTGCTGGAGTCTCTATGCAACAGGTGCAGAGCTGCTGGAAGTATCTGGGTAGAAGCTGATCTAGGTCCACATGCAGTCCACCTGCATTCCCTGTTCCTGCACCTGACTCAAGAAGCCATGATTATTTATGACTCATTAGCTGTGAGTTATAAAACTGAATTAATGTGATTAAACTGTATCCAGAACAGAGCTTCGAATCTTGTGCCATGATGCATTCTGTGAACTCTGTGTTTTTCTCAGTTGGGCAGAGCACTATGATTTGCAAATTACTTACTGAGACCTCCATATGAAGTTGTTAATTTAAAAAAGTCACCTTTCTTTGGTGATTTCTACACCAGTTTTTATTTGGTAAACTTTTTAGTTCATGTGTATGTGATGATATTGTAGGATGAACTCAAGGGGTGCATTTTTCTTTATGGATAGAGATGCTGGAAATACCATTTCTCAACAAAATCCACATATTTATCACACTTCCTATTCACGTGCCTGAAGACAGAGGTGTTCTTATCTAATCTCAGACTTCTGCCTATAAAACTTTATTTACTGTTTTAGCCTTTCAAGTTTGTATGTTACCAATTTTGTTCAGTTATGGGATTTTTAGACTTATTTATTGATTTATTTTTTAACTGGAAAGGTTTAAAACCAGAATGGGACACATCTGTGCACATCTAACACATACAGTTAGAATGGTGTCTAAAATATCTCTTATGTGAAAAACAGTTTTACTAGAAGGAGCTAAATTATGCACAGTAAAAACTGATGTTAATGAGTTAACTGAAGAGCTTTCATAAGTGTTCTTCCCCCCTTATGTTGCATAGCCTATTAAAATCCAATATTAGAGTCTTTCTTTAATGGCCAATAGAAATTGTACTCTCCACCCCCACTGTGGAATGTTTCTTTTGTGAGGAAACATAGAAAGAAAATTAACTCAATCTCTGGCTGCATGAGTCAGACTAGGTAGCTTCCTCAACTCTGTGCTGCTTGTAGCTCAGAAATGGACGAACAACAGTTAGAACACCAGCAACACTGTGTTACATGCAGAATTCTCAAACTTCATTTCAAGTCAACTGTGCTGTGAGGGAACCCCATGGCAGAACAGTAAAGCCTATTTCTTCTCTTCTTGTTTCTTGCCAGCCATGTTGGATGCAGTGGGTGAAGGGAACAGGGCATCCCAGATAGACAGCACAAGCAGTCATCTATGTACACTGCTCCTCTCAATCCTGAAGGAAATGAATCACTGCATGTTACCAGTGGCATCTTTGGAGCTTCTCAGTTGACAAGAAGAGGAAGAGAGGGAACTGTGGCAGATGCACCCCTCCTGACACAGACCAGACAAAAGCCCACCAAAATTTTCCACCATGGCTCTTGTTATGTCTGCAAAAGTGAGGAAGGTGGGGTCCTCAACCAATGAGGGCTAACATGATTATATTTGACCACAGATCAGATTTGACTAGGGTATAAGTGGAGCCCTATCAGAGGGCACATTTGAATTGATCCTCCTTGGAACAGTAGATCTGCAGTTGTGAACTCTCCCCTTAGTTTCAGACCCCACCTAAAGAAACTCCTCAAGATTGAGAGCTATAAGGTTAGTGGTTACACATTTTGGGTCATCACCCATAAAGCTTAAGAATTCTTAAGTCGGTTGTGCACTATTAATTCCCAATCAGCATCTTAAACCTGTAGACTCTTAATGTTTGTCAGAGTCTCAAAGCGCTTTTGGCTGGAGTATCATTAAAAAAAAATACTTAGTTACTTCTGTATATTTTACTTTTCCTAAAATATCTTTGAATAATTACTTAATAGCACTTCCTCAAAAATTACTCGTGCTCAGGAGAAAATTGCTTCTGTAAATCAGAGTGAACTCTGAGATTCATGAATAATATGATAATCTGTTTTCCATTCTCTTCTCACAACTTTATTTGAGAAGTCAGGAATATCTGCAGCCACCCAGTTTTATGTGATTGCAAGAGTTTAAATGCTCTTCATCTGATTACTAATTTGTATTGTCAGGATTTTGGCCATTGATCCACAGTTTATTTTCCTTGGGCACTTGTATATTTTCATTAAATGAACAGAATAAAAATTGTGACCAGACAGTAACCATTCAGAAGCCTCTGCAGTCCTGTACTTAAAGATCCCCATTTAGCTTTCCAGTATCTTAATTTTGAAGGTGACCTTCACAGGGATTTAACCAGGGACTTAGTGGAATAAAAAACATATTTGCAAGAAAACTAGAAAACTGATTGAAAAGTGCAGCATGGCCCATCATCTGTAAGAAATACCCTGCTCAGCTTGTCAGAATTGTGCTCTGAGCACTTCTGCAAGAGTCTGATGAGAATTGACAAGTGTAATTCTGGAAAGAGACTAGAATTTTAACCTTTATTTTTAGACTGTAAAATATTTTGGATGTTTAAGAAAATATTTATGAAATCTAGTAGATAATTTAAATCATTAGGGTTGTATGTACTGCCACAGAACTGTATTAATTTAAGCCAGCTAAAAGTCAGGACCTAAAAATATCTAACACACTACTTGTGCACTTGATTATTCTCCTGACTTCCATATTTCAGTGCAATGAAACAAAGCTAAGCACTGTACATGTGCAAAATAGACTGAGAAAAAGATATCACAGCAGCTCTAATGTAGCAGAAAAGTCACTGGAAAAGAATAATGGTGTTACCTGATGGATTATTCTGTAAAGAAATTGCAACGAAAGAACACAGAGGAAATAATGGCAGAAATTTAATTAAAAATTTTCCAATAAAGGAGATCTAGTTCTAAATATAAGATGCAAGCATTTAATTCTTTCAAATTTTAAATTACACAAAACAATGCAAATCAAATTCCAGACACTTTTTGTTGAGTACCTTGTGTCACACATCAGGTAGTACACTTAAAATGGACTAAGAGCACTAAAGGCCTAAAATGACAGTTGCAGTCAGGACTCCGAAGTTTAACTCTTTTTTCAGTATTACCAGTGGAAGAATTGTCTATAATCTTTATGGACTTGAAGCTTCAGTGAAATTTCCAATATAAATTTTATAAGAGGCAGGAATGTTTCTGATTTTTTTTTCTTTTTTACCAGCACAAGTTGGGATTTTTATCTATTTTTAATTCACCCACATTTATTTTGTGTCCTGCATTTCTACTTTACTTCTGCAGCTTCTTGTCTCTTTTCCCAGGTAAGAAGTGATAGGATGAGAGCAAACAGTGTCAAGTTGTGCCAGGGGAGGTTTTCACTGAAAGGTTTGTCAAGCATTGGAACAGACTGCCCAGGGAAGTGGATTTGCCATCCCCGGAGGTATTTAAAAGACGAGTAGATGTGGCACTTAAGGACATGATTTGGTGGTGCATTTGGTAGTGTTAAATTTAATATTTGGCTTGGTAATTTAAGGCTCATTACCAACCTAAATGGTTCTATGAGTCTATTAATTTATTTTTTTATCACTGTCATTTGCTCTGATGTCTTTCCTCCACTTTTGTTACCGTAGCAAGATAAATAATGTGCAGAGAAAACACTTTTTCATCATGTAATGAGACTACTATTTAGAGTTATAGTGGGTTAAGCGGTGGATTAGGTTTCTCGGAGAGGCTGTGTGATCTCCATCCTTGGAGACTTTCAGACCTGAATCAAGAAGTATCTATCAACTGTGTGTAGGTACTAAGGACCTGTGGACAAGGCCTAAGCAACCTGATTTTGTTTTGAAGTTATTCCTACTTTGAGCAGGAAGGTGAACAACTTGACCTCCAGAGCTGTTTTCTAACCTAAACCTTTTCTATGATGGTATGATTTGCAATGCGTTCTGCACCTGCTTTATAAATTTTCTTCAGCATCCAGCAGGAGCTGTTTCTGCTGCAGCTGTCAGAAAAGTAAAATGTACAAAAATCTTCTGACTTGTAAATTAATGAAGATAATATTGTGGTTTTAACAATTAATATGATGAGAATCATTATGGGCCACAGATGCCAGTTTCTTCATGTGAGTTCTCTATTCTATGTCAAAACCTAAAAATTGTCCTGTGTGTGGGTATTTGATAGAAAACTAGATAAAACATTGTAGAATAGGAAAAAGACAAAAATGCTAGGCTATATATTAGCACATCCATTGTTCTACCTCTGCTTTTGTGTGCTACACCAAAGCAGCAAGAGTGACAACCTGTACAGAAGCGTCAGTGTTTTCTCCATGGTGACTGATGTCTGCAAACCACAACTGCGTATTGGCTTTGTACTTCTACCACAACACCCTACTTTACTGATGATTTTGCAGTCTACTAATTCTGTACCACTTTAATGGTCCTTAGAGGCTATAATTAATGAAAGATGGAGTTACAACAATTCTTATTTCTCTCAGTCTTGGTAAAGAATCAATCTGATTCCCGGTAGCCCTTAAAGAGGTAAAATGAGCACTGTCTCTATTTCAGTATTTAGCTGGTGTATGGGCCAAAGGACAAGGCTTCTGAAGATGAAGGGTCATCTCTCTCCTGTAAGATGAAGCACTATGTGAGAAGACTGCCTGTAGCTGAAAAAATCTGAAAAGTTATTCTCGTCTGCACTGGTTCAAGGAGTGGTTTCAATTGCTATGGATTAAGAGGGAAAATGAACTTTTGCTAATGTATGTGTCCTTTGTAGGCAGTGTGCAAAAATAAGGAAAGTAAATTCAGTCTTCCTATATTCAGCTTCTCTGTTTGTGTTGCCTTGAATTCACTGCTTCTTTAACCAAAACTGTGCAAAGTCCAAACCCAAACAAGTTCTAAATAGTCAGAGAAGGCGGGGGATTTTTCTCAAGGCAGAGCATGACTCTACAGAGAGAACACCACGGGAGAATCATTGCAATAGTCTTACTGCCTTGTCAAGAAACTGCTATCTGGCCTCAATGAAGCCTTCTAAATGTGCCTACAAGTCCCTAAAAGAGACTCAGTTCAGCTTGGGTTGTAGGTCAGAAGGGAGACCTATCTTCTAGCATTATATATCATGGTATGTCTGCCTCTGGTGTAAATCAGAGCAGAATCAGCTTCCTAAAACATTCTTTTTTTTTCATATTCCTTTTTACTAAAACTTTTAGAAACCCTGCTTGTCAGGAGCAGCTGGAGCTTTTGTACAGGTGTATTGTGGATAGCTAGATACTGACAACTGGGTCATAGTTGATCTTTTCTTTTTTCCCATAAAGAATACTGTAGCAAACTTGAAAGAGCAATAAATAGAATAAATTATTTATTTTCACTGTAGATAAAACTTTCACCATCAAGTAGTAAACTTTGATATATTCGTATAAGAAGGTTGGAACAGAATGTTTGAATCATTCATCATGAAGCATTCTAAAGCTGAAAGGTCAAATGAGTCTCACATCTGTCAGAAAATAGTCTCCAAAGCCAGAAGACTGCAGGAAACGTGCTTAGCCAAACTTGATTTTGATCATTGGGAAGTGCTGAAAATGATGCAAATAAAGTAAAAGAAAGCAGCCTTCAAAGTTGAAGGGGAAAAGTTATTTTCAGTTCAATGCTTCTTAAGAGTCGTTAAATGGTGATCCCCCAAAAATATATACAAACCTGAAGAAAATCTGAATCCTAATAAGACTTAAATGCAGATAGAGGTAGCATATTCCTGCAGAGCCTGCATGTTGCCTCTTCCGTGTGTTTCATGAGATGAAGAAGTGATAGTAATACAAGAATGAGTCAAAGGGCTCTCTTAGGTGAGTCTCTTTCTGTATTACAACATAGAATATGAGAGAAAGATGGTGATGGTAGATTTTACATAATAAGAAAGATAATCCATGCTTACTAGAGTACCTGGGGAGATTATAATATTTGGAAACAGAAGATCTTTAAGTGATATTTTACTTTATAGCAAACTGTTCTGGACAATTTTTGTTGCCTGCAAATATTTCTGCCACTGATTCTTCCTCCCTGCCCCCTGTATTTTTTTAATCTACTTTTTAATTTGCTGGTTTTTACCTACATTTTGGCTGAGCTGTTTTACTTGAACATGAAAGTTCTTGTGAAAAATATAGATCTTATCTGTCTTTTCTAAAACTATATGTAAAAATGTCTAACAGAGAACAGGGAAGTTGCTGAGACAGAAGAAAGCACAGTTGCAAAATGAAACTAAGAAGCCAATTGTAGATTTGTGAAAACCAGCTTCAATTACTGTGATTTAGATCTTCTCTCAAGGGTGGATGAAGTCCCTCAGTGACGGAGTTTGGATAGGGGCACTGGTGCCACCTGGTTGTGTGGCAAAAGAAAGCACGAGTCACAGTTATCACTGTCCAGTGATAACAGGCAGGCAGTGAGAGCTCACTGGCCTTAGTTCCTTAGTACCTTCTCACAGTAATACAGTTTGTACTACTCCTGCTTGCTGATCTGTTATGAACCTTATCCTACAACGAGTTGTCAAGTTTGCTGCCTCCTATGTTTCTGTAATTTAAGTTGTAATTTAACTGTATATTCTGAATACTTTGTCTAAGAAACCCAAAAATAGCTTGATTATTTTATTAGGGGAGAACATATAGGCTGAAATTTTGGCCATTTGTGAAGCCTGAAATCAGACCACGAAAATTGCTAGCTGCATTTTAAAGTGCACGTTGTTGGAAACTGTGAAATTAATAAACTTATCAAAACAACGTATTTTAACCCACTCACAAATAGATACACATGCAAAATAAATCTTTTTCCTGTCAAGCAAACAGAGGCATATTATGTTGACATAGTTATCTCTGCATAGACTTTTAGCTCTACTGTAAGGTATTAATCATGTAGGTGAAATATAAAGTCAAATGATTTGTAATACAAATCTGAACTGGATAATAGGAAGCCTGAAAAGTCTGGAAAGACTTTCACATAAAAAGAAGCCAGGGAGAAAAGTTACAACTATTTTTTTTTAGTGGACAGGTAGGAGATAGCCATACTTCATGTGATACAAGCTCTAGAAAAAGTAACTAATTAAACTACTTAATTTAGGTGTTTAGTCTGTGGGTCCTTCTTCAGCATACTCAAGATCTGAAGAAACGGCTATGTCCTCATCTTTATTTGAGTTTGGATGTTCGCAATGCAGACCTCTGCAACAGTCTCAGGTGCCTTTTTAGAGACATTTTTACTCTTAAACTGTTTCAGTTGTTGACTTTAGGAAGAAGTTACTACATAACTATAATTAACCTTTTCCCCTATTCACTATAGAAGTGTAAATTGACTGTATGAGAGATGTGTATATGTAACACACAAATACAACCAATTTCAGGTCTGTTTCATCAGGCTGACTTTAGTACTGTGGGCAGACGTGTATTTTTTTCTGTGTTCTCTAACCTCTTAAGGAATTTCTCATCAGAATGATTGAGATCTTTATCTCATGGAGGGCACCATGAAAGCTTTTACATCTTAGAATTGCTACTAAGAGTGGCAATATTATTAATTGCAGATGTCTGCTTCTTGAAGTGTAGAATCATAGAATGGTTTGGGTTTGAAAGAATTTTAAAGAGTATCTATTTCAAATCCCACTACCACGGGCAGGGACACCTCTAGTAAAAGGTAAGAGCTCAAGGCCCTGTCCAACCTGGCCTTGGACACTTCCAGGAAGAGATGCATCAACAACTTCCCTGGACAACCTGTGCCAGTGTCTCACCAACGTAATATCTAATATAAATCTACCCCCTTCCAGTTTAAAGCCATTACCCCTTGTCCTATCACTACATGCCCTTGTAAAAAGTCCTACCCCAGCTTTCTTGTAGGCTTCCCTTTTGGGCATGATTGTGAACTGCTGAATCCGGGATTAAGCTTATAAATTATTACAGGTTTATTAAATTCATATGTTTATGTAAGCAACACTTTGCTGCAGAAAGCACCATAAATCTCAAATCAAGGTATTTTTTACTTTGTCTTCTGTTAAGGAAATGAGTTTTGATCAGAGTGCTTGAATTTTTGTGGTTTTTCTGAAGTATGTAGTAAAATTAATTCTTTCTGAAGTCTTGCTCAAGTATCCTAAGTAATACCTAACAGTAAACATGAAGCCATGCTTACAAATTCTTCTACTGTTATGGCTTTATATTTCAAATATATCAAATAAACAGAATGTTTCTATTTCCAACTGATCATATACATATATGCATGTGTGTGTGTGTGTGTGTGTGTGTGTGTGTATATACACGCACACACATATACTTCAGAATATTCCCTCTTCCTTTTCCATATTATTATTAGTGTATAAGCACATTACTATATTTGGGCTCATATTTCTTGTTTATATATTCTTTGTTTATTTCTAATTTTTTTAGGTGTATTTCCAGCCTTTTACAATGGATTTCTTCTCTTTTGCTGGTATTTTTCTTACTTCCTTCTCAATTTCTAGTACCTTTCTTTTTCATTTTTCCTACACTGTTAAATACTAACATGGGAAAGACAGTCAGCTCTGACCTCTTACATCAGCTTACAAACCCTCCAGGGATTTGCCATCCTGCCTCCACCTTTGACACCTACTTGCAAATCTTTCATGAGTGATCTTCAGTTATGTGCAAAATTCCTTTCATTTCAAGTATTTTTTTTGCTGATCTCTTTATGCATACATGATATGTGTGTTTTATATATATATATATATATATA
>NW_010205298.1:21053-22518 GCF_000695765.1 Mesitornis unicolor | reverse complement strand
TACATACATGGGTCATCATAAGGCAGCATTAACTTCTCTGACCATGGAACATCTTTCCGGTACGGGTCAGCATTCAGATCCGGTAACTCAAGCTCGAGACTGCCCCCGAGAGGCTCTTGAGGAGATTTGCGAAGAAGCGAAAAAAGCTTTTCTTAAGATCCCTGACTCACAGAAACTGCAAAAAGCCTTTACTGCTATCACTCAGGGACCCCGAGAACCTTACATGCAGTTTATTGATAGACTGAAGCAGGCTTTGGAATGTCAAATAGACAACACGGAAGCTCGGGAAATATTGTTGTTAAAGCTGGCTGTTGAAAATGCTAATGCTGATTGTAATAAGCTATTGAAATCTCTGCCTAATCTGAATCCCACATTGACTGAAATGGTAGAAGCTTCTAATAGAATCGGTACTGTAGATCATAAATTCGAGGCTATGGCTGCCGCCTTTGCGACCATGAAAGGTCCATCAGGCACAGGGAATTGTTATGGTTGTGGTAAGCCAGGTCATTTAAAAAAGAATTGCCTGGTCACGAATGGAGGGGCTAAGTTTCAAGCTCCTGGGATTTGTCCTAGATGCCAAAAAGGACGTCATTATGCTAATCAATGTCGGTCTAAGTATGATTCCCAGGGTCAACCGATACAGGGAAACCGATCACAAGCAAATTTCAGGTGCCAGCATTGTCATCACATTCACAATTACTGTATACACAAAGCAAGAGAAGACCGAATTAGTTTCACAGTGCTCTAGTTCCCACATATTAACTGCAAACACATGGATTTTTATGGCATGTATCAAAATGACAAAAGAAATAAAAAATAATTAAGGAAGGCAGAGAGAAGGAAAGGTAGAGTGGAGAAGGGAATGGAGACAGAGAGGTTGGTTCCCTCCTTTCCCCTTGCAGGGATGTGTAATGAGCTGGCTTCAGAAAAGTGTCCCAAGTGCACTCTAATTTTTCCAGCGTTTGCTGTGGATTCTATGTGATCCTTTCCTTCACACTCAGATACACGGGTCTATTAGAGCAGCTTCTTTTTACTAACGTAGCAAAAACCAAACTATTGTTTTACAACCAGTAAAGCACTAAGGAAGCCTTCTCCTTTGGTCTGGCAAGTGGTCGCGTTCTCTCACCTGCTCCTCAGGTGACCATTTTGAAGCTGGATGAAGTCTCTCCTGTGACTTGGTCTCTTCCAGCTTTATTATCAGACCAAAAGCTGGAAATGATAAGTGACTGACACAGATGTGTGAGAGTCGTTCCCTTCTTTTAAGCTCTGGTTCAGTTCAGTAGGAGCAGAGTTAATTTTGTAGGACAGAAATAAATGAGATTAAATATCACAGAGCTAAACGTTTTCCACAGCCTCCTACCCTGCATTGCTCCATTTCACTGTGTTTGTTTCCTCTTTTAGCTCCTATTTTGACTGCTTATGTTTGTGCCACTGGGGAGGAATAGGAATCTATTTTCTAGCTGCT
>NW_010205298.1:17357-21040 GCF_000695765.1 Mesitornis unicolor | reverse complement strand
GGGGAGGAATAGGAATCTATATTCTAGCTGCTATTTTGGAGTAATAATACAATTTCCCTCAAAACTTAGGGTGTGTTCCAACCACAGACTACAGGGATAGCTCAGCTGAATTAAAATTCTCGTGTCCATTCTTTTCTTTTATTAAGACATTCTGTAAGGTAGAAAAAGTCCATGTTTGACATTTCTCCTTAAGGCTGCCAGAAATTATCAGATATTTTTACCCTCCAATTCCAATGTTTTAAGTACCTTATGTGAATACTAGGGTAACAGTGCATGAAAATTATTTTACTTATTTATTATTTTATTTATTTTATTTCTTGAGCCAGTAACAGACATAAATCTTGGAGATGATAGTAAGAAGACCCAATTAAGCCGCATATATAACTGTGTTTATTAAGAACAGACATTTTTTCATGTTTCTAAAGGAGACGTACCTCTTGGCCGTGTCCTTGGTTGTCATTGGATGCTGCTGCATAAACACAGGTCAGGCAGAAGGTGCAAAGTATCCACCAAATAATCCGAGTCAGCCTATAGGCTGCTGAAAAATATGACAGCTGCTTACTGAGACCCACATTCAGTTTGAAATATATTGATGCCTTGAAGTCAGATGTGATTTCTCCTGGTCAAGCACCATATAAGGCAGACCAGAGGTGAGATCATGCCCAGATAAAAATGTAGATATGTAGGTATCTATATATGACCTGGGTGTCTGTACTTTCATTGTAGTCAATACAATCATTGGAGTATGCTGTGGTTTCATAGCTTTCACTTAGTGGCAAACAAGAGCTAAAGAACAAGACTCAAGGAATTATTTTGATCAAAGTATTTGCTTATTGTCCACTGTATGTTGTATCATCACAGGTTTGTACTGCGGAGGACTAGTCTGGAGAAAATTAATTTATCTCACTTTTGATACCATCCTAGTCACTTCTTGACCTTTTAATCACACACAGTAATTTTTTGTTGTGATGATCAGATAACTCATTGGATGGTCTGATGGTCTTTTAAAACAAGGTTTGCTAATCGTTCTCACTGTCACTGTGTGTTGAAACCTGTTGACAGGGGAATTAGGGAACTGAAAATCTGTGTGTTTATGAAGGATTAACATAAAAACCTCCTTTGCAGACTGAAGCATCTTCTGCTTAGAATAATAAAACTAAACAATATTGGACCTATGGACCATCATGTTTCAGTGAGAGACAGGAAAAAAAAAATCTCTGGAGTGCAGCCTTACAACAATTTCACCATACAGTCCTTTACTATCGTTTGTTCACACTATATGGAGACATTCAATGTCTAGGGCTTGGAGCTCAACTGATCTACTCATTCCAAGTTTTCCCAGTTGCAAATTAGTTGTGATTTACTTTCCAGGTTGATTATCCTCACGATGTCGCCTTGGTGTCTGATCCAAGCAGCGCTGAAGTAAATGTGAATCTTTCCATGGACTTCAATAGGTTTTGGATGAGGCCTTAGCTATCTCTGTAGCTATTAGGAGAGGCACAAGTTGTATGATGAAGTGCAGATGTTTGTGCTGCTGAGAGGAAGACCTTATACTGTATTTAATGATCCTTAATTCATTGAGCCCCGAGGTATAGAGTGGTCTTATGTTCCCAGAAATTGCATTAGGGTAAGACATCACCTTCAATTTGTAGCAATCCAAATACAATATTAAAGTTTTATGTTCAATGAACAAGATCCAGGAATCCTCACTCGGGAACACTTCACCTTCCAATGGAATGCAACCACTTCTGGAGTGAAATATGGCAACCATTTCACAAGGATAGGCAAGAAAAAGGTGTTAAATTTCAGCAAAAGCATCAAGTTTCTGATGTGAGCTGTCAGTAAGAGACCAACGTAATGACCTTAACCAGAATTTTCCCAGTGCCTTGACCTTGCTGAAGTAACATGTTATGAGAGCTTTCTGCAGCTACCATGCCACATGGTCGATCCAAGAAGTCCCATTTCCAACAGAAGAGTATCTTCACGTTATGTCAGAGAACTTAGGCCAGGTGCCCACATTTCTGAAGTTAGAAAGGCAAGACCAACCTGGCAGCCTAGGATGCCTACCTAATCAATGGAAAAAAAGAGGTGCTTACAGAGGGAAGGTGATTTATTTTTAAAATGGGGGATTCAATTTGGTTGAGTAAATCTTCCTCTGGAGTTGCCTCTTTCTCCTTGCTGACTGCAAGAGAGCTCAGGTGACTGGTTTGGCATGAGATGCAATTCAGGTGTGAAAGTGAGATAAATCCCACCTTCAGCTAATGAAGCCTCAAGGGAAGCTTTCCTCAAGTTGCTTTGATGTTACCAGCTCTGAAGGGGGCTGCCAGAGTGAAGAAAGATGTGTGAAATGCTCTTGATGGTGAGAGTGGGAGAAGAGGTTTGACTTTGACAAAACTGTAGAAAAAGAGTGAATCTGCATGCTTAAAAAGGAAGAAGCAATTTCTGCAGTGTCCAAAATATTTCACAGGCTCAAAATGATGGCAGAAGAAGGTGGCCTTGATTGACTCAATGCATCTGGGACTAAAGGAGTAGTATGTGCTTCCAGGAGGAGATGACAGCCACCATGAGGAGGAGAGCAATGCAGTAGGGAGATACTGGGCGTAGGATGGTGGGTGGTTAACAAATGGGTGAGAAACCATGCAAACTAAACTGCTGGGGCTTAGCCCAGTGCAGGAGGAGGTTGGGGGTCTGGGGGAAGCAGGGAGACAGCAGACAGAGGGTGACAGAGGAGTTAGTGGTCATGAATGTGGCATTTGGCAATGTGGTGAGATGCTCTGTGACCACCAACGGGCATGGGCAAACCACTATAGAGATGAGTAGCAACAAGGAAGGGTTTTTTGAGGCTGGTAACCTTTGTTAGAAGGAGTCTAGCCCCCATGGAGTGTTTCTGCAGATGTTAATGGCTGCATTGGTAGGAAAGAGCTCAGAGTACCACATTATTTGGGTTGTGCTAACTTACTTATATTAGAAGACTTCTTAATCATATTATAAATGTCCTTCCCTGTGCAGAACAACCCTGCCATCTCTGCTCATGATATTTATTGCAAAGTCAGTAAGCCATTAGGTGGTAGAGTTCAGATTTCCAAGTGCATATTTGGTATAGACAAGTCAATATATTTTTGGGTTGTTTTTTTTCTTAATTTAACTTCTTGATTGACTTATTATGTACATTGGCACTTTTAAGAACTTCAAATAAAACACAATGAGAGTTCAGAACAAATGTAAATGGCCTAAAAGAAAAGGAAAAAAACCCCTCTGATCTTTTTTAATAGCTATAAAAAGTGGGACGGATATATCATAAGTTCCCCACATGGGGTCCTTGTCTGCGTTCAATCAAGTACTGCAATTTAGACATTACTTTTTATTTAATCGCTGACTGAGAAAGGGAAATTAGAAAACAACATTATCTCAGCTGTTCCGTTATAATGAACAATATTTTACAGTGCCAGTATAAGTTACTTTAAGAACTTATTTTATGAGACAAACATTGGCTGAATTTCATGAACAATTGGGTTTTCTGGTGTCTTTTGTCTGCTGAAGAGCCCAAACTTAAGTAAGGTTTTTGATTATCAATAAGCCTGTCATTACAGTGATATGCATGTTACATGTGTGTAAAATGTGGACCATCGCAGTGCTAGAAGTGATGGCAGTGGGTTACAGATTACCATCAGGATGTTATTTCC
>NW_010205298.1:9776-17337 GCF_000695765.1 Mesitornis unicolor | reverse complement strand
AAGCAGCTTTGTTTCATGTCGGACATTGGTTTCTCACTTTTCCTTCTAGCATGTGTACCTGTGTGTCTCTAGCAGTGCTAGATAGCATAGGTATGATAGAGCCCATGGGAACATCTTGCTAGCTTGGTTTTTATTGCTATGTAGACTAAAAAAACCCAAAAACCTCAGGACCTGCAGTGCTGCAAAATATGGAGAGAAGTCCACTGACAGTGGAGCAAGGTGGAAATACGAGTGCCCCAGATACCCTCAGGTTGTGGCCAGAACAAATCCAGTCTTAAACTCCTCCAAATATTCCCCAAGGACAACAACTTCAGCCTGGGAAGCTGCATCAGATGAGCAACCAGCTCTGCTTCTTTGTTCCCAGACAGTAAAAAACCCCAACCTTCTCTGTTTTGCTGCTTTATAGATGTAGACCATAGATATAAAATATTGACTTTAATAGTTTTCCCTTTGGGGAAATCCTAGATCAGGATTATCACAGAATATTAGGAGTTGGAAGGGACCTTGAAAGATCATCTAGTCCAACCCCCCTGCCAGAGCAGGATCACCTAGACTAGGTCACACAGGAACGCGTCCAGGTGGATTTTGAATGTCTCCAGAGAAGGAGACTTCACAACCTCTCTGGGCAGCCTGTTCCAGTGCTCTGTCACTCTGTCATTATGCAGCTGAATGTTTATTTAGTTGTAAATAACACATTCTTCTGTTAATCTCTGTATCTGTTTTATCTTTTTTTTTTAAGTCATGGAGGTTTATCCAGTCTGTAATTAACCCTTTTGCATGGCAAAATGCAGTATTGTTTCTTTTTCCCCATAGCCACTAAATACATAATGTTCTGATAAATATTTAAGCAGTAATGAGGGACGTAATGCACAGTAATCCATTAGTATCGTGTTCGGGGGAGTGGCATGGTGCTAAAATGGATGCTGTAAGTGCTAAAATCCCAGATTGAGCAGAAGGCCTGCTGACCACTGTGAGATTTAGCTTTGAACTGTGCTGCAGGTTGGGAAATCCATTTGAAGGTGCAGACATGCTTTATTTGCCTGCCAAGAAAAGTACCCTTGGAAAAAAAAACCAAAGAAACCAAAACCAAAGAAAAGCAAACAAAAAACCCCAGCATTATCAAAACCAGTCATCTCTGTGAATGGTAAAGCAAAATATTCCACTACCAAAGGCCAAGAGTGGGAAGGCAGAGCCTGAACCAGTGATGCGCTAAAGGTGATGTTGGAGATATGACCACAACAGGCCTCACTAACATCTAAAACCAAGCTAAATGGAAGTCTTTGAGAACCTTCTCACTTTGGGTAGGTCTACTGCCTTTGCCTGTGTTTTCCCCCTTTTTTTCTACTCATTAGACCTTACTGTCTGATTGAAATTATATCTATGATAGATGTTTGCATCATGACTGTCCCCTAAAGAAGCAAATATGGCAATAGGCAAGGTATCTCTTCCTACTTTGCTTTTCACAGCAGGGTCTCGATTCCCACCAAGGGCAGGGAATAGCGAGGTTTGGTACCCAGCTCTTTGTGCTACAAGGAACAGCTGCAGCTGATCTGTGTGCTCACTTCCATGCCAAAAACCAGCAATACTTGGTAAGTGGCTGTGAAGAGGTGTCTCCCTGGAGTACATGGCTGAGCAGGATGGGGACTTAGTGCCTTAGCAGAAATCAATGGGAGCTGGTGGAAACCAGCAATGTTTATTTGAAGTCATGGAAAATGAAGTGTTCTGGAGTATCTGTAAATTTGCACCTGGACCAATAAACATTTTTTAAAATTTGTTATTTATTTTACACCTCAATAAAGCTTAATTATAAGTAAGCAGTAAGAAAAACAGGATACATGTTCCAATAATATTGCACTTCTCAAAATCATTCCTGTAGGGCTCTGGCAGTTTTGTTATCACGAAGCAAAATAAAACAAATTAAGAAAACTATTCAAAAATAATTTAACAAAATCATCTGAGGAGCATCATAATAAAAGCACAATGAAAGACACAAGCTCACTTGGCTAACTTCCTTCATGTGTTGTGCATGTTTATAGTGTGTCTCTTAGTATGTTTTAATTAGCATCACAATCAGCAACTGGTAACTAACAGCACATATGGTTCAGGTTGGGAGATGCAGGCCATCTATTTGGAGCAGAGAAGGCATTGAGGATCTGATCTTGACTTGATCTGATCTGTGGGCACACAGGTCAACAGAGTCTGTAAAGCCCCAAGTCTTGGCCAGAGAGAAGATCCTTGAGCAAGGGACCAACTTCCAGGCTCCTCATCCCTGGTCCCAAATTCTACCCTCCTGCTCAGTGCAGGACTCTGGTGGAGCAGCCAACTGCATTGAACACCCTGGAGGTGTTCAAGAAGTGCGTGGACGTGGCACTTCAGGACATGGTTTAGTGGGCATTGTGGTGTTAAGTTGATGGTTGGACTTGATGATCTTAGAGATCTCTTACAACCTTAATGATTCTGTGATCATGTTGCACACTGTCAACCTGAAACCCACTTTCTTTTGTTTCTTGGGGATGTAACCTGACAACGTGGTCTCCTCTTGGCTACCTCATAAAGCACCTTTATTGACCACATTTTCCCCACTGGAAACAGGTTGCACAGTTTGCCTTTGACTTTACTGCAACCATTTGCTTGCTTTTTTCTTTTATTCTGAAAAATATTGTTTCTCTTGCCTTTTCTTTCACAGCGATGCTCCTGTCTCCATCTGAGCCACTGTTGGTGGTGTGGGAACCACTTCAGGTACCTGAGGTTAAGGCTGTGGCTGAGCGAGGTGACCTGCACTCACCAGGATAGTTGAGGTGAACCTTTCTTAACAGCTTCCAGTGCAGGGCTAACCTGCCTCTCCCAAGACTGGGACCTGGAGTGGACTATTTCAACACGTTTGGCAAGCTGTGAGCTAGCAACTGCCTCCAAAAGGGATGGAGGAAGTGAGGCTATGATGGACAGATCATACTTAGTGACCCCGAAAATTTTTAGGATGCCACTGACTCTGCTTTTGGGCATTATTTCTGTCTGGAAAAGCATCACTTCACCAGGCATCCTGCAGAAAAGCATGTACTTCACAGCACAAGTACTTCTTGTACTCCTGGTTCTGAAATGGTGATCTTTGCAGGAGCCCATCAATCTCAGCATGTTAGTTGAGGAGGAAAATATTTGGGCTTGTTTTCATCTTAAATTACTTTTATCTGAAGGTTTGGCCCAACCACATTCTGTTACTATTGGTCTATCTTGTCTAATTCACTTTTTTTTCCTTAAAAAAAAAAAGCATTTCACTTTCCCTTAAGAATATGTTATGAACTGCTGCATTTTAGCAGTGTGATAGTTCATAACAGAATTGAGAGGAGCATGAATTATGTCAGAACTACATTACTAATGTGTAATCTGCAGCACTGGTTAATTTGTTTTGATATTAAAGTTTTAATAGGAAATATAATTTTATTGCATTTTAAAAATAAAAACTGATTTTCTGTATTATAGAAAAATATTATGAATAATAAGCAAAAAAGGGGCTAATATAACTAGGCATTTCTATTAACAAAATGAATATGTTTCATGTGGACAGAGTCACTTCCCACCAGCCCAGGTTGCTCAAAGCCCTGTCCAACCTGGCCTTGGACACTGCCAGGGAGGGGACATACACAGCTTCTCTGGGCAACCTGTGCCAGTGCCTCACCACCCTCATAGTGAAGAATTTCTTCCTAATGTCTAATCTAAATCTCCCCTTTTCTGGTTTAAAGCCAGTACCCCTTGTCCTATCATTGCATGCCCTTGTAAAGTGTGATGAGTGCAATGGGATGATGCAAAAATGAGAGAGCAACCATGCTGGGTCAAATGAAAGGTCTATCTAGTCTGTTTTCAGCAGTGGTGTCCCACACGGCCTGGGGAAAGGGGTAAGAATAGAGTGAGCATCCTTTGGCTGGTGCTTTCCAGCCTCCAACCATTGCCCATGCTCCATGGTTTTCCATGTTTAGCAACTTTTTCTCTACCACGCTGGAGCTGAGACTCCAGAGGGCAAACTGTTGCTGCGGTGTTTTGGCACCTTTAATGAGCTGCTTTGCCCCTCATAGCTCTGTCCTCATGCTGTGTGACCTTGTTTACAGTGGTTAAAGACCTCGGGGTGCTTTCAGTAAAGAATGTGAGCTTAAAGTTATGGAAGGGTAAAAGATGGACCATAGTGAACAGCTGAAGGTACGTGATCTATTCAGCTTATCAGAAAGATATAGAAGAGGATTGAGGCGAGAGCATATTTCCTTCCTGGATATCTCGGTGGGTACCAAAGCACTCCTTGGTCTAGCGGGGAAAGACATAACAAGAAGGGAGGACTGGCGACTAAAGCTGTAAGATGTCAAATTGGAAACAAAATGCACATTTTTCTCAGTGAGGATAATTAACCATGGATAATAATAATCAGGGGAAGAAGTAGATTTCTCCCTTCTTGATGACAAAAAAAAAAGCCTGGCTTTCTTCCTTGAAGAAATATTTTATTCAAACACAAGATATTGAACTAGACCCACGTGGATGACTGACAGAGTAAAGCAAGATATTTATTATACTAGATATCTAAAAGGCCCTTCAGATTTCAGAAATATCAGCATTGTGCAGGAGCATTGTGTCCAGGATCTGTGCCTGGGTAATTTTATTTCACCTGCCTCGGTATTTCCTCCATTTTCATTTACATTTCAGCTGTATCCTGTCCTTGACTGCAGATAGATCCCGTTCTAGGATGGCTTTTATTATTGATTGCCGCTTTCCTTATTCTAGATAAAATGAGGAGATGCATTGCTGTTCCCTGGTAGGTGACCACTGAGATTTGCTCTAGAGGTAGCAATGGGTCTTGTTTGCATGGTTCATCATCTTTGGAAGGGAGGCAAGATGATAGTTTTGGATATAGAAAAGGGAGACGAGTATTAACGGAGCAGTCAAAGAATGGTGAAAGTGTGATATATTTAGTATATTTTCTTGTTGTTGTTATTATGATTGTTGTATCTTTATTAATAACCACTGCAGCAACACAGTACAGCTTCCCATGTCAGTAGCAGTAGGAAAAATGATCCCCTGGTACTACAGGGAGAGGGAGAAAAGTGTGTAAGTTAGAGGAACAAGAAACCCTTGATGAACAAATTCAGAAGCTTTCCAGGTGAATATTTCTTCTCATCTTCAGCTCTTTCTTCCTGCTTTGTTTCTTGGCTGGAGCTCCCTCCCAGTTTACACGGATCTGTTTTCACCTTTCTGCTAATGTCTTTGAGTGCCTACATAACATTAAATTTATTGCCCAAGTAAGGAATAAAGAGATTCACCACAAGCAGGGAATCTGATTTAGCTTGGCAAGTGCCAGCTCCTGTGGAAGAACTGAGGGTAACGAAGTCCTCATGCAGGTGTCTCTGGTAAGATCTGCTTTTTGGGTGAGGTAAATTCCAGTCCTTGCCTTTACCTACTTGATCTCCTGCCCTCCCCTCCTTTGAAAAAACAATAATCTTATCTGTCTGGCTGTAAAATGGATGTTATCTTTGATTTACTACTCATGGAGTGGTCTTGTCTGAATCTTATTTCTTTCTCTATGACAATTTCTTTTCTCTTCTGTCTTGGCACAGATCTTCTTCCAGTTCTCATCGGTCTTTATCTCTGGAACTCTGATGCCCTATGGAGAGAAAAGGGTTTGGCACCTCACCTCATCCTGGATAGAGGACCTCACAGAGAAAGACCCATTAGCACTGGTGAATGGACAGCTGGAGGGATGGATATTTTATTAAGCAGCTTAATTCCTGTATTGATAGCTTGAGTTTCTATACCTAACAGAGATGCTTTAAATTAGTATGAAACTAATCCTGTCAAATCAAAAGCAGTAAATATGAGCGTATAAATTTAATGAAGAAGAAAGAATTATTTTTGTTTATCTTTGTGGTACAGAAACAAGTGTACCCCATGCAATAATCCTGTGTAAAACATGGAAGAAAAGAAGGCTTGAGGAGTCAATGAGAAGGATCGGGGGTGTCCTTGGTAGCAATTTGATTGCTCTGTCTCTAAAAAGGATATTGTGGAAGGCAATACTGAACAGATTAGGAGTTGGAATAAATTTTCCATAAGTACCATCTAAGATATCTTACTGAGCCACTTGTCCATGTTGGGCTGGCAGATACAGCACAGGAGCAAAAGTCCAAGTGTGAGCAGGATGCTCAAGCCTGCCCAGATATATGGAGTTGCCTATGAATTGTCCCTTTGCAATTTTGTGGTCTTGAAAAGAGGCAATTGAAGGAGAATCTGATAGAGATATGCAGGTTCCTGAAAGGCAGAAGGAAAAAGAATAGAAAATAGTTGTTGACTATTTCTCTTCTCAGAAGAAGCTGCCCATTTACCAGGCAGCAGGCTTAAAAGAAGTAAAAAGAGTTATTTCACGTAGTGCAAGATAAGGTTTTGGAAGCCAAAGGCTATAAATGGGTTAAGAAAGTAATTGGATGAATGCATAAAAAAAAAAAGGATCCCCTTCATGGCTATTAAATGCCACCTCCATTTCATGATGTGTCTAGCCTGTGGATGGCACGACCTGGGAGGTGCATCCCAGAAAGCATCCTCTGGATTCCCCTGTTATCATAATATTTCCCCGAGCATCTGGAAGAGGTTATCTGCTGTCAGACCCCTCATTGGTCCATGAGGCAGTGCAGAAATGTGATGTACTGGGACAAGCAGGCTGCAGAGGTCCACCTGCCCATGGCTTGGGAAAAGCACAAATGTGCTTTGTTCTCCAACTGCCGGATGGGAAAGCAGTCAGCCATTGTGGTCCCTGGAGCGCAGTTAATTAAGATTATTCCATGTAAAAATTGTGAAGATAAGAAGTAACAAATAGCAAACAGTTACTTAGAGATGCACCATGGTGTCATGCTCAGGAACTGGGGTTGCTTGCTGCAGAACCAATGCTTTTAGCCAGCCACCACCAGGTAGTTTATTGAATTTATTTAATCTCAGAAAGAAAAAAGCATCAACTCCCAGAGGACTGGGCAGCTTCCTCGCAATTCTCCTGTGTTCCTTTACTCACAACTCTTGTCCTCTTGGGAAATGCACCTCACACCAGGGAGCAAAGGGCAACCCACTGCCTGTTTCTCAGCGTGATTGAGATCGTCCCTGAGGTGGTGATGAGTTACGGTGGTTTCTCACATCTGTCCACCAGCCCTGGGCAAGTGGAGGACAGGAAGTGCCTAGCACGTCGCTTCCAGCCACTTGGACTGACCTGACCGACTCCTTAAAGTAATGGGGCTTTTTTGGACATAAATTAAGAGGTTTTTTAAACAGAATTTTTAACATAAGTTAAGACTAACCAGGAGCAACCCACCCCTCTCCTTTACCAGGCAGGCCCATTTCATGCAATTCATTTGTCATTACAATTTTTTTGCCACCCATGAGTTAGAAATCAGCTATTTCTGCTCTGGCTGTCAGATTTTTAAGCTCTGGTTTATCTGTCTGAAAACCATGTTGTGTTTCTTCTTTTATATACACCATCCTGGCAATAAAGATTGTGGTACCAGGGCTTGCAGTGCCTTTATCTCAACTATATCAGCTCTGCAGTTGT
>NW_010205298.1:9369-9760 GCF_000695765.1 Mesitornis unicolor | reverse complement strand
CCCTGCCTCTCAGCTCGGCTGACCCACCCACTTGTTCGAAGGAAAATGAAAAGTGGCTTTTGCTTTTGAGTAGCCCTGAGCTGGAAGGAGCAGGAGGAGGATGAGGAACATGTAAGCTCAGTTCCTGGTGCTGCCACAGACCTACTTTTATGGCAATGCCATTTTCTCAGGCTCCCAGCTTTAAACAGAGCTGGAAACCCTGTCCTTTTTGTATTACTTTTTTGTTTAATATGATGGGATGTTTCTCTGTTAGCACCCAGCACAGCATAGCCTTGTTTGCACCGCCATTGGCCTACAGGAACTTTATTAGAGGGCATCTCCTCCAGCCAGGTAAAAGAGCTGCCTTTCATTTTGCAGCCTGTGGATAAGGCAGTTTCATTTTCAGAGATAT
>NW_010205298.1:0-9348 GCF_000695765.1 Mesitornis unicolor | reverse complement strand
TACCCCTGTAAAGAAAGGCAAGATGAAGCAGGACTTTTGGGACACTCTGCTGTGCCCCAGATTTTCCAACACCTGGAGTTGCTTTGTGTTTCCAAGTGGTGCTCCATGGACTGTTTCTTTCATGCTTTATAGTGATGGTCAAATAATGGGAGAAGGGCACTGCACTAATGTTTGTTATGTAAATATGATGAAAATAATACAGCAAAATTATTCAGAGAGGAACTGAATAGGTCAAGGAGAAAAATCAACAGTAATGATCACTGAACTGGTGAACTGCTGATGTGTTTGGCTCTAAGAAATGGAGTGAGGAGGAAAAGGTGATATCTGGGTTATCCGGGATATCTGGGTTATCCTCAGAAAATGGCCTGGCAGCAGAACGGGTGGCAGCAAAAGTTTGAAAGTACCTACAGGTAATCTGCATTTGGCATCGCAGCATATTTGTCACGCTTATAATGATGCCTAGGTGACTTTATCACTGTCTGTACATGCATTTTAACCACACCAAGGCAATGTGTGCAAGCCATGGGGATATTTCTGGAAGAGACAGGCTCCAATTCTTCACTGTCACTCTGGGTTTTATAAATAGATCCATTAGTTTGCAAGCCGGGCTAAACTTATTTTCCTCCAACAAACTGTGTCAAGCCAACTTGAGGGCTCTACACTGACTCCCCGGTGATGCTTAACCAAGTTGTTCTGCTTTAGTCATGTAGACTGATTGCAAAGATTAATTTGGATCTACAAACTGAGTTTAGACAAAAACCTGGCTCTGAACGTCAGAGGGCTCCACTTTTCATGAGTTAAATGAGAACCCCAGGCCTGATCAGCCCAGCACCATGATGAAGAGTGGGTTGGAAGCCGAATGCCTGAATTATTAAGTTTGAGCTCATCTCTGCCGTGGGTCGTTCAGCAAGGCCATGCACAGCTTGATGGATTAAATTGCAAATCTGGGCTGTCTTCGCATCCATTTGCCTGTGTCAGATTCAATCTGAGCTGCAATTTCAGTGAAAGGAAAATAATTCCAAGTGAGACTCCAGCCAGGCTGCTGGGTTTCTCAAGCAAAAACTGACTTTCTCTGGTTGAAGATGAAAACTTCTTGATACCAACAAGTTTCATGGGGAACCATGTGGAAAATAAATACGTACAGGTAGGCTGAGCTGTAGCGAGAAACAACTCTGTGCTAAAACTCTGCACCAAAGATGAGAGCGTGTCTTGTGCAGAAATGTATGGCTCCTTTCAAAGAGGCTGCATGACATCCAAGAAGGAAACGTTGCTGTGTCCCGACTTGAACCGAACAGCCAGAGGATAGAAGTTGCTGCAGAAGGAAAACACACCTCAGCTCTCTTCAAAGCAGGCTCTGAATGGAGGTCCCAAGCCTGTCCCAGGGCTCAACGCACACTGTGTGACTACCAGCATCTTGCTTTACACCATGTTGCATCCCTTGTCGGATTATTTCACATTTAGGTCATTCCAAGGCAAGGGCTGAGACAATGCTTTTAAAAAAATGATTTACACACCTGGATTATGGACTCAGGCTGGGTGTAGGATAAAACCATCGTATGTGTATGGATGGTTCTGATCCATCTCCCTCCATCCGACTGTGCTTCTGTCCCAGCCTCACAGGGCAGCAGCATTGCAGCAGCAAAGCCACTGTGAGCAAGGATGGAGTCTTACATATCTGCTCTTTCTCACTGATTTAGTATTCAGAATTTATTGAGGATCCTTCCTTTGTCACATCATCTATCAGCAGACACCACTGAAATGAAAGAGGAAAAAAAATTAAAAATCTGTTTATTGCTCAACTTGCTCTAGGCATGTTTTTGTTTATTGTTCAGCTTGGTTCATTCAGTGTTTCAATTTGAATGATTCACTTTGTTGCTGTCGCTAAAAGAAATAAATTAAGAAAACCATAAGAAAACCTATTTAAAAAAAAAAAGAAGAGGCAGCAGCAAAAGTTGAGATTTGTGGGGCCCCACAGCACCTCACAATGTCAGAGGCGTCAGTGGATAATTTAAGGGCACAATCCTGCGTAACCAGTAAAGACGTGCTCCCAATTGCCTATTCTGTGTGTTTTTGCCCATTGAGTTGCTATTGGCACCCCCGGGAGGAGCTCCCTGTGCCAGCGAGACCCGCATTGCAGATGCCCTGCCCATCTCCACTGCTGTTTGCTACTGCGCCAGGGCTGCCACGCATTCACCTTTGGCTACGGAGCCTTTTGCCAGGATGTGCAAGGACCCAACTGTTGCTGCTGCTTTTCCCAAGCTCATGGCTGGTGTCTGTGAAATTGCTCTTGCTTTGCACCAGCGCAAACAAGATCGGTGTACAGGGAGAGTAAAAGGTGATTGCGTCTCCTGGGGTCACCCAATGGCAGCTCTGATTCCTGAAAATGGCATCACCACATCCTGCCTCCCGCCAAATGCAGCAATGCTTATTTGAGCAGTCCTAATTACAGCTCTGCTGATCCTCCAGACCTCGCCTCAGATATCTCTGCCTCCAGCGGGGTAAGAGCCTTCCAAAGAAAACAGTATCCAGCATCTCCACACAGCTGCTTTTAGCATCCAAAGAAACCTTCTCCTCTAGCAGCAAGTGTACTAATCTCTATGGGAGATAAGTCAATTACGGCAAATTGAGCTATTTCATTTCTGGCTGCAAATGGCTTTCAGTTACACAAGTAGACACATTAATCTAATAACTAATGATCACATATTTTGCTAATCATGCAATGCTGCATGAGTTATTATATCTAATTATATTTAAGATAAAGACCTTAATTATTAATATTAAAGACATCTTAATATGTGTGTTTTTGCCATTTGCCAGGCTGGTGCAGATGGATGAAAACAAGAAAAGCAAGCAGGAATATTTCCAGACCCCACCCCTGTAAGAAACAGGAGATCCCTTTGAAAGATGAAAAGATATAATACAGAGAGGATTGGCTGAGATTCCCTCCAGAATAGAATAGGAAAGAAAAACTGCAATAAAATATTCTACTATATTGGCTTTTTTTTTTTGTATGCAAGGGTTGAATCCAGAGATTTGCTACTAATGGCTTTGGTGCAAAAAAATAAATTAAATAGCTCCTGCTGTTCTCATCCTCCTAATCTGGCCTTTGAGCCTACATGGGAGCTGTAATGCTGATGAGATGCAACCTAGAGATGTTTCCCCTGGGACAGACTTGCAGAATACCCCACTGCTGCAAGATGCTGGACTTTTCAAAGAGTTCATGAAGAGACACTCTCAAAGCAGATTATCCAGAAGAATCTTTGATGCCCAACCCAGCAAACCAAGGACCTTGTTCCATGTAGGAAAGCTTGGGTTACCGCCTTGCACATGTGAGTCCATGAGTTACTTTAGTGAGATTTTGCTCAGAAATGCATACGCTCATGTGATGTTTCTGGGGTTGAAGCCTCTCAGAAACAGCTCGTAAAAGAAATCTTGCCTGCATTTGCAGCCCTGATGTTCTGCTGCGAATGCCAACCTTTTCTGTTGCCCACAGCACTGGCTGGGCCCTCCCCAGTTCCTCATTAGATGGGGTGGACCATCTCCTATAGCTGGGTGCAAGCTGGTGCTTCCAGGATGGGACAAAGGAGTGTGGCACAAGGAGATCATGCACGATGGTCCTCTCCCCAAAGGGAAGAACTTTTCCTCTTTCCCCTTTTTCTTTTTTGCCACTTTTCCTCAAGGAGGGCATAGATGTTTGCTCTATGCTCATAATAGCCAAGACTGGCAAGAGCAAGATGCCCTGTGCTTACATTGGGATATTTCATCTTCCAGGCTTGTGGTAGCCCCCAATAAGCCAAGAGATAGTTATCGACATAAGTACCTGAAACAGGGTCTTTCATGCAATCTCCTAATGCTTATCCTGGAGGATATTAGTACGTGCTAAGATCACTCCCTAAGCTTGCCTGGGCTGTTGGTCAATATGATAATCTCCTAAATGCAGTTATGCAATCACTGGTTACTCTCATTGGTAAATATTTTAATTAATGTGGGTATTTTTTGCATCAGTGTAACAGCAATCCATTATACATGAAGGTCTTGTGGCAGCTGCTGTTAAAATATATGTGTTAGGATGCCAGAAAACTGAGCTCATTTTTCTCATCTTCAACATTGTAACTAAAGAACATAATAAGAGATAATGATAATGACGCAAGGCAATGATTAGAGATACGCCGTTAAAGGCAAGAAAGGAATCAAGCAAACAAGAAAAGAAAGGGTGGTAAAATAATGGGAAAGGACCTTATTCTTTCCCTGGGGGAAAAGTGAAGTTAATTGCCAGGAAGGCATGTATAGTAATCATAATTAATGTACCCCCCCTCACCCTATTATTCTCACATAGATGTCTTACAGCAGCATTGCTGTTGTGCAGCTGTTGCCAAATCTAGAGCCTGGGCCTTCAAACCCTGATGTGAGCAAGTAGCTTTTTTGTGGTTGGTCCAACAAACCACCTATTTATTGGGAAAAAAAATCCCATCCCTGGTTAGCAGTGATTGATGGGCAACATGCTCAGCTACAAGGTTTTGTGGGACTGTTCCCACTGCCACAATCAGCTGTGACTTATTCTGCAACATGTTTGCATGGGAAAACAACCCTCAGAAGGAAAATTTCCTCATTTTCAGTGATGTACGGATGTGTACATGCATCTATGTTTGCATGTGTCTATCCTATATCGGCACCTGTCTTCATATACATGGAGATACTTTGTGTGCATATAACTATATATGTGCATGTGTGTATAAGCACAAGGACACACACTGTACATAAAGCTAGAAACAAGTTAGGACTAAATGCCTATAAATGATGAGCAGATAGGAAAGGATTTGGGAGGAATGAGAATATTTGTCTATTAAAGTGTAAGCTGCTTTCAGTCTTCACCCAAGCAAAGCTACTACACAGCATAGGGGTCAAACAACCTGTAATATAATGAACATAACACAGTATAGTACATCTATAATCCCCTCAAACTGTCCCCATGGCATGCTAGCCAGTATATGCATGCGTCTCTACATATACATAAATACATGCATGCACTTCCATATGTATACAAGGAATTGTTTTGTGGGAAGTATTCTATCTGTGGAGGTACCAAATTGGCTACCTCTTAGGAACAAATTAGCATTAACCCATGAGAATATGTTTTCATACATCATCTTTCTGTCCAGATATATAGCACATGTATATTCGCACGTCTTTGAAGTACACCAGGAATCTTCAGAGTGATGTAAAACCTAAATAATCAAAAAATATCTGTATCTGCTAAACAGCAGGCATAGAAATGAGACACATGCATAACCCTGCCACTGAAATCCCAACACCACGTCTAAGGTAAGTTCTTCCAAGCTCAAGATCCTTTATAGCATCAACATAGCAGTCTTAAGCCCCCAAATTGGTGACCAGAAAATCAATCTCCGTGTCAATATGAGCACGCTCCTCCTGCTCTGCCTGCCTCCCTGTCAGCACGGCAGTGGTGGAAATCTCAATCCAGGGGTGAGTGGGATGTTGGGATGTCAGGCCGCCGCCTTAGGAGGCTGCTCTTTGTCGTTTGGTTCCACTCATCATGCCACGGCTCTGACACCCCTCCCAACATTTAACTTTCCTGGGACCTCTGGTAGTTTATTAGCAATTTCAGGCTATAGGTACAGTGTTTGTGCCTTCAATTACTTGGCCACTTTTTGCTGTGGAGAATTCCCTGCCCCAGGCTAAGCAGCAATGGTGGTGATAGGAATGATCATTACTGGGTGATATTTCAGTCACGTGCAGAGACAAGTGGAAGATGATCTGTAACAAACAAAATGGATAGTATCAAAAATCAATTCTTCTCTTGGAATTTAGGAATGAGCAAAGGAAAGGGAAAAAAAAGCAATTCAACAGCTTTTTTTGGGGGGAGGACTCGAAGGGGGGAAAGAAATCTGCTTAAAAGAAACATTCATTTTGCTATGGTACAAAGAAACATGTAACTTGAAAAAATTTGATTTTTGATCTGGATTCACATGTATCTACAAATATTTATTGGGTAATCCAGGCAGTGCCAGATGCCAGGTCCAAAGCTGCCTCCTTGACCTCAGCCAGACTCTCCCACATGGCAGCAGGTCCTTGTTCATATGTGTGTGTGTATATATATATACACACGTGTATGTGTGTGTACACGTATAGCTTTGAATGTCCAAATATGTACATGTATATGTTTGTTTTCTCTTAGTGCTATGGTGCCTGGGTAGCACACAGTCTGTGGTCTATTTAAACTCTTTTAGGTCTTCATACAATGCAAAGAAGGCTTGATCTAAAGCCATGGTCAAAGGAGCAAACCAGAGTCTCTCTCACCTATCATGAGCAATTGGGATTTTTTCTTTAATTGAAGTATTTGCTTTGGATATAGAAGCAGTAAGTCAACTGTGCAGACTTGTGCCTGTAATAAGAGCGGAAATGACAAAATTACTCCAGCATTTGGAGGTCAGAGCATTGCCATGAATTTCACCAAAGCACTTTCTATCTTAATTTGAAAAAGTTCCTTTCTGTAGGAGCAAAATATCCATCCATGAGAAGGGAAAAAGAGAGCAAACATGAGCAAAAGAGAGAGAAAATGAAATCAGAGACAAGCTTTCTCCTTTACCCTGGCACCCTATCTCTCCACCTGAGTCTAAAACCATAGAAGTTAATAAAGGCTAAAACCCAGAAGCCCCAAATTCTACATTAACAGAACTTTCTACCCTGAAAAAATAACTTTGAGAGAGGCCAGGGTGTTGATTAGGGGCTTAATTATAGCTACAGAGTCTATCTAAAGGCACATGGAGGTGTAGAAGAAGCCATACCATTGCCACTACTGGCAAATAGCTCCTGTCAAAATGCTCATCACCACCACCACCATTGATCTGGTTAGTAGGTTCTTTCCCTCCTCTGCTTCTAGAAAGAGGCTATTTCAGGTATTCACAGCTCTTATAATTAGAAACCTTCTAATTTCCAGCCTAAATTTATTCATGGCTAGTTGAGACCCATCTGCATTCCAATAGTCCACTCCCAGAGGGAGGACAGTGTTGCAGAGCTGTGGATGGAGGTGATGGGTCTGGGAACAGGTTTCCTGTGATCCCCCCGGTGACTGGGTTGAGCAATGGTAATTTGCTGTCAATAAGTGGAGCTTAAACATTAACAGGATCAGGACTGCAGCTGGTGAATTCAGAGCTGGTCTCTCCAATTAAATATTTGGTGGTTCTAAAACAGCTTTTATTTTGAGCTAAGAAATTGTCCCTTCCTTTCCCTCAATGTCTTTCATTTTTTATGAAGCTGGAAGACAGGAAAAGAAAATATTTTAGTTTATTTTTCCTTATTTTTTTGTTTGAACTGTAATTTTCTACCCTTTCTTCTGTACTGAAAAAAGAGAGAAGAGCATAATAAATACTGATTAAGCCATTTTAGCCCTTTGTAGAAACCTGCAGAAATGAACTTAGATTTCAAAAACTGATTCTGAAATATTTTCCATTTTTCCCAAACAAGTCCCTGGGGGAACCAGGTCCCTCTCCACACTGTTTCAGTAAACCCCTGCATTGCTCTAGCATCCCACCGCATTGCTCTGGCATCCCACTACATTGCTCTGGCATCCCACCACATTGCTCTGGACTTCAGGCAATGCTGCTCCCCTCTGGGTCCATGCAGGGACCAGTAGCTCACCCAGTCTGGTGGTGTTGACGGGGTCACAATCACGATGAGAAAACTTATCTACACAGTAGCAGATAAGCAGGCACTTCTTTATTGCAGCACTGGGGAAACACAGAGGATAGCTCCTCTAATTGTGCTCCGAAGTCCACACATTTTACAGCCCATTTATACATCTTATACAAAGCAAAATTATACAAGCATGCATAAAATGTCCGCCTTTTAATTTGCCCTTTACCTTGATTGGTTCCTCACTATCATGCCATATAAGACATTAAATTATTTCAAAAGCTTACCCCTATATAATTTTGACATGGAGAGAAAAGAAAAGTTATGGCCTATTCTTATTATTGTCCGACCACAGCTATTATCCTTCATGCTATTGTTTAATTTTTATCACAACTATTCTTCTTTTGAGCATGGTACGTACCTTCTTTAAGTACTTATACAAATATATCTTGTAGTCTTTTTCTTAACTTTGTAGTTTAAACAAATACTTATTCTAATTACTTAATCATCAACCTACTTTAATTATCTTGATCGGTCAAAGTGTTCTTTTAACTTTACAGCTAAAACAAATACCTATCTATTTTAATCAACCAAAATTTTCTCTTGATTGCAACAGTGGGACATGGGGCTCAGGGAAGCTCACCAGCAAGGAAGAAGGACCTAAAGTGCTGGTACCCAGCTCCACACATAGTTCTCATTGGCCAAAAAATGCTACTCAGTGTAGCCATGCTTAACCTGCTGCTAACTAAAGATCCTAGCTGTTTAAATAAACATATGACCAATAAACATTGCAGAGTTTTTTTAAATAAAAGCCCATTGCTGTTGTCACCAAAAAGGCTGGGTTGAAAAGAACTTATTGACACCAATGTGATGCAGATAAGCAGACACTTCTTTATTATGGCCAGGTGCGAAGGGGAATAGTTTCACCAGCAACACACACCTTGCCTGGTGTGTTTACACATTATAAGGGTTACATACATGCATATGCATACCATTTCCCGTAGCTAATTAAAATAACTCCTCCTACTCCTGATCATGTGCAGTGTTGACAGAAATTGTGTCTGGGGTGGCTCTGTAGCCCCCCACAGACCCCAGACTTAAAAGGGAGAGACCCTCCAGTGCCCTTGGGTCAAACACTTGGCTAGAAAAGCTGAGGGGCCTGTTTCATATGACAAAGGTTTAAGGCTCCAGTAAACTTTAGAGCAATAAATTCATTTCACAGAATGGGGTATTGTTGGTGATCGCTGGCTTGGTTGCTTGTTTGTTTGGTTATACCTTTAGTAGATCTACTCTTAGATAGATGTACTTTTGCTAGATGTACTTTTGCTAGATGTACTTTTCATGGATAAAACAAACTATAATTAAAATAGGAGCTTAAACCTGCTGCTAACTAAAGTTCATAGCTGTTTAAATAAATGTATGACCAATAAACACTGCAGAGTTTTTTTAAATAAAAGCCCATTGCTGTGAACACCCCAATTCCACTAATGATTTGAAAACAATTAGTGCTTTTCCAGGTCACGAAGAGGGTTGATCGCCTATCACCCACATTTATGGCCTTCCCTTTAGTTGTCCTGACATTTGCCACACAAAAGTTGGGCAAGGCTAGGAAGGGAGGGCTAAAAGGAAGCAATACCTGATCATGTAAACAATTAGACCTTTATCCATCCTGCCCAAAGAGGTCCTTTATCTGAT
>NW_010205297.1:0-27644 GCF_000695765.1 Mesitornis unicolor | reverse complement strand
AAATAAAATAATATAGGAAAAGCTAGACCAGTGTTGGCATCCTGTATCTAAGTTTCCATGTGCCCAGCTAGCTGGTGGGATTTGAGAGAATGTTAGGGTCAAACAGCTCAAAGTAACAAGTTGTCTGAATAGCAAAAAATTAGGTCCTACAGGTATTTCACTTGATAATATTTTCAATTAAAAATTATTCACAAAAGTTCTAAAAAGCATAAAGAACTAGGACAAAATGGAAATATTTTTTTCTTTTTCAGATTATCAGTTCTAATACTTGATGTAACACAAAAGTTTTCTCTGTGAAAGTAAACATGCCACTTCAGGTACTGAAATCAACATCTTTGGAAACTTTGTGGAAATAGAAACACTTTTTTTTTCTTTTTCCTTGACTGACAGCTATCTGAAGAGGGTGATGGTCAACATCACATTTTGCAGAAATATTCTTCTTGTATGCAAATATATGCTTCAATAGGTAGTAACTATAACATAGAGTATGCTAGAACCCCCCCTAGGAAACAGTTTAAAGGTTTGCTAGTAATTTTAGTTTCTTAGTTTGCTTAAAAAATATTAGGCAAATCTAAACCCAAACACATAATAATAAAAGAATAGTTCAGGTTGCACGAAAGAAAAAATACAGTTAATATGCTAAACTGAAACAGTCATACATCTTTGCCAGCAAATGTGACAGAATTTGAATTTAGCGCTGATAATATGTAGTGGGTTCTCATTTGTTTTTCCAGAGATTTTTGTAAGTATTTTAAAAGTTTTTGACCTGAATAGTTTTATAAATTATTTTAAGACACTGTGACAATTACATTGAAAATTCTAAGTATTCATTAGATTTCTTCATTAAGTGTTGTTGTCTTTGGCTTAGTAGCAGAACTATGATGAAACAGGCCCAGAGCCTTCCATTTTTTAAAAATTATTTTTGCACCGTTCTCCAAATCTTTTCATTTATCTCGCCCAAGTAAAATTTCTTGCGGTAAATAAGTTTGAGACTATTTTGTTACATCCATTCAATTTAACAAAGTTTTCTGAACTGTCTTAAGGAAATCAGGAATTTAAGAGCTACTCTTTTCTGTTTAGTTTAAGTTGGTTCCCCAATCCATTTAGGTCAAAATAATATTATATAAGTAGTAATAAGATTGTTTTTACTTATTTTTTAGGATTTAAATAGGCATAGAATATGTACTTTAAATTTGATTGCTACCTCTCACTAAAAAAGAAGAGGAAAACTGTATTATTGCAAATCATTACATCTGTTAATTTAGAAAAACAATAATAATTACTTCATTTTGCTAGATGTGAACTGAAAAGTGGATAAATCTACTGCAGAATACATATTGATTTTGTATGCTTAATAAACCTAATGCAGAAGTATTTTAATATGTATTATCTAAATTATTTGTACATTACTAGATCATTGAAGACACTTCATAAGAAACAGAACTTTTGCTGTCTCTAAACCCAGAAATATATATGATTAATTAGAAATAACTTCCATAATGCTGCTGGTAGCTATGACTGCTGTTTCTTAACTAAATAAATACACCACCTTGCTCCGTGCATGTCATCTGGTGCAAAATAATCTGCTTGGACATAAAGAACCAGAACATAAAACAACATGTGTCCTGGTTTGAGCTAAATAGAACTAATTTTCTATTTAGTGATTTTACTTTTAAGCTCAGTCTCTTTTAAGTGGCTGAACTTGCTGAAAACTAGCAGCATGTTTTTCCCAAACAGTGCTGCTAGAACACACGCTCAAGGTCAGTTGTCTCATCATGGGTGCCATGTCTGCGCCTACGGGGGGCAGAACTGATCAACGAGGTATTCCATCTCACATACATCATACTCGGTATAAAAGCTGAGGGATCACGAGGGTCTCAACTCCTTCTTCCATCTTGAAGCCTTTCCATCTCAGACCCTTCTGTCCATCTCGATTCTGCAGAGGCCGAGGCCTGAGCGGAACCCTGCTAGTTCATCTGCCGCTGATACTGATTTGTGTGTTCTGCAACCTGCTCCTGCCTGCTGCTGAGTTCAGACTGGGACTTTTCAGCTCCGCAGAGCCTCTGGCGATGTATTCATCACTGGGGGGGAGGGTGGGGGAAGGATTTTGTATTATTTTTGTATCTATATATTTGTACATATCTATATATATTTCATTATTTTTCAATTTACATTATTATCCTGTAGTATTAGTATTATTGTTTCATTAAATCTGTTAGTTTATTTTCCAACCCATAAAGTCTCTGTCCCTTATTCTCTTTTCTCTTCCCTTCTGGGGAGGGGAGAGAGGTTAATAGAGAGCGTCTGTCCAGGATTTAGTGACCGGCCCAGCCCTGAACCATGACAACATGTCATAAATATAAAAATGTATCCCCTCAGACTGAAGCATTCTATAAAATTTTCATAGACAATATACAATCCAAACTATCAGATATGTTTATGGTTTGAGCATCTGCCAAAACCAGGTATTTTAAATTATTCAGAAACACTCCAGATCTGGGGATAATTCAACACCTACCTTATGCTATTAACCATCTGCCATTCTCTTGCCACTCATTTTTGAATGAATTATTTACTTGGATGGTATTTATGCACTAAACTTTGTAACTTGGCTGCAAATACTGCTGTCATAGTATGACTCTTATGACATCTTCAAGTAAAAATTAAATTTATATTGTAACATTAATTCTTTGAAAATACAAATAATTTTGTTGATGATACTCTAACAATTCCTTGCCATCTCTTAGCTTGCAATTAAACCAACTATAGAGAAAAAAAATTCCTGATACTCATTTATTTATTCACAAATTAACTCTTCTTTAATTTTTAACTTAAAATATTCTGCAAACTTGTAACAATAAGCTTTTTTCCTATGAAGTTTCTTCTTTTTCCCTTTGTAGAAGCAACATTATGAGTTTTCCTGTTATACTAATCCTGCAGTTCCTCAGCTGTACAGTAAGTGAACAGAGAAGGCATAGTGGGTGAACTAACGTATTCTTAAACAACTAATAAAAAAAAAAACCTTTAAATATAAAATACTGTCACATAGTAAAGTTGTGTGTTGTACTGTGCAGCAGGAACATATACATTGTGAATAACAGTGACTAAAGCAGATAAAATGTTAAAGATGTAATGTAATTAAGAACGAAGATCTAATTCTCTCTGTTGCCCCAGCTTCTATCCCAAATTAGTGAGTTGCTGTCTTCAGAAATAATGATTTCCAGCAGTGATCAGGGAAAATAAAAAGCACTTCTTAAATGTAATTTACATAAATTTATACATTCTGGACCAAATTTATGTTCTTCATTACCTAGCTTGTCTTTTTACATGTTTGGCACAAGAAAACCAGTTCACAACAAATTCCCTGCACTGGTTGGTAGGGAGGAGAAAGAAGAAAACCAAAAATTTTTTTAATAATGCAATTTAAAATATAATTTACTTTGATTAAAATACTAAGTTTGTATGTTGAGATAACCATGTTATTTTATAGAAATAAACTTATGGCAGGAAGTGAACCAAAAATTTTTTGATGTATGCATAGAAATATATTAGGGACTCAACTGTATAAAGCACAGAAAATTGCAAGGCAACAGTGAATGGAATAATATGCATTGAAATGTTGTCTTTTAAAAAAAAATTTTAATTCCCCCTCATGCAGTGTATGAAATAAGAGTTCTCAACTAAAGCACTCAGCATGAAGAGGTCATAAACTAGGAGAAAAAATTAAAAAAAAAATCTAGATAGGTTGCACAAGTTATCTGTATTCCTTTAAAGAAAGGGAAAAGCCCTTTTTTAAAATGACCCACTAATGCAATGAAAATCGTTTCATTACAGCTGCAGAAACTACAATAACATCATATTACTAAAATATCCTGTGATTACCTTCCCTACAGGAGTGGGAAGGATTGCACAAGTGGAAGAAAAACAAGAATAATACAGAAAAAGGGGAAAAAGGTTGTTTGAAAAATTCAAGTAGCTCAAATTTCTTTTCCAGCTACGTGAGTATATGAATAATGATGGAGTAGCACAGCCAGAGAGTTTGTGTGAAGTTATTCTCCAAGGGCTAGACTGAACTTGTGTTCTTTCAAATCATAAAAAAATTGTGCCTTTCAAAGTTTAACACTTAAAATTATTTTATTTTTAAACTATCTATCTCTTTATCTACCTATTTTATTAATTTATTCGAAGGCCAAAGCAAGTTAGTTCCAGTTGGCAAAATGTGCCAGAGCAACATTGAGGCACAGAACCCAGCAAATATTTGACTATATAAGCCCATAAACTGCACTGGGCTTTTAGTCATGAGTGATTAAAAAACAAGCTATGTGAGGAACACACATGGGACTTATAGAATCATAGAATCACATAATAGTTTGGGTTGGAAGGGACCATACAGATCCTCTAGGTCCAACTCCCCTGCCATGGGCAGGGACACCTCCCACTAGACCAGACTGCTCCATCCAACCTGGCCTTGAATACTTCCAGGGAGGGGACATCCCCAGCTTCTCTAGGCAACCTGTTCACCAACTTCACTGTTGAGAATTTCTTCCTAGTACCTAATCTAAATCTACCCTCTATACTCCCTGATAGTCTCTCCCTACCTTTCCTCTAGGCCCCCTTAAGAAGGGAAGGCTGCTATATGGCCTCCGTGATGCCTTTTATTCTCCAGGCTGAACACCCCCAACTCTTTCAGCCTGGCCTCCAATGATAGGTGCTAAGCTGCTACAGGATCCTATTTTATGTGTGAATTTCACATTGACAACAGTAGTCACTGTGATGAAAGAACATTTAACCGCAAAGGAAGACTCAACAGCATAGGCAATGTAGTCAGAAATCTTGTAGGCAAATACAGAATTAAGGCTGAAATGTTCACCTTTCTACTTGCTGCACTTACCAACACTTCCTGTGCACTTGTAGTATTTACAGTTATATATGAAAACTGCAATCTTTTCCACTCCACTTACAAGAAAACAGGAAAAGCAGTCCTGTGCAGTTTAAAATAAAGCAACACAGTAAAATTAAAGATTACTCTGTTCCACTGGATATTTTTTAAAGAGTAACTAAAGTAACCCATACCTAAATCCCTTAGCATACCTTTGACATTATGCTAGGATTTAAGTATTACATAATTAATAAAATTTTTCCAGTTACTTTTTACTTCCATATTTTTGCAGCTATTTGTTTATTTTAAAAAAATCTACTTAAAATACAATACAGCAGGAGTTGTTTATTTGAAAGAAATTTAGGCATTTATCTGGACAGCTAATGAAAGCCAACTCAGACCATAGACATTATCCATGGCCTCCTCCCTTGCAGACAATCTAACAAGTGAAAAAAAACCCCAAAAACCTCACAGTCAGAACAGTTTCCTGATTAATTTAATTTTGCAGTTATATATATCGCTTGTGTCAACACTGGGCTAATGTTAAAAGGGGGACAGAAGTGGCCAGGCAAGGAAGAGAGACAGTTTGTTCAGAGATAAATTAAGGCTAATGTTGAATTAAAGTGACTGTTTAAACAATGCCTCTTTTTTTCACAGTGACAGTGAGTGGAAAGATATTAATTACAGCATTAAATCAGAGTAAGCCATGAGCAGTTTGGTCACAGAAAAAGAAAAAAAAAATAAAGAAATCTAACAGCTAGGGGGAAAAAACCTCTACAGAAGGAAACACCAACATTTTAATATATGACAAATAACTTAAGGATAACACTTAGCAGAAAATTATGAACATGAAACCATGTGAAGAGCAGAAAAAAACAACACAGCCAGAACCAACCTATAGCATAACTGGAATCAATTATTATATACAGTGATCAATAAATCTGCATCTTCATTTTTTATATCATTTAAGGTAGATCACTCTGTGTTAATTACTACTATTCTATTACTATTCTATATACTACTATTACTACTCTGTATTGTTCAACTTTTTAGTTACTTGAAATTATTACTTTTTTGGTTTATTACTTATTTTGCTAGAAGTTCAAATTGTGAAAACAATAGCAGCTAAATTCAACTTAATAAAGTCCTTGAGATTAGGAGTTGTCTCCATTTAAAGCTCAGAGAGGAGGATTCTCTCCCTATTGTCCCCTACCCTCCCAGGGGGATGATTAAAAAGAGGGAATGGAGAAAAGATGCTTCACACAAGGTTGGAAGTTAAGACTGTAACAAGTTTAATGAAAAACAACAGGGGAAAGGAAAAGGGAATTAATAAAGGACAAAGGATATTTTAGCATATACAAAACCCGATCCCAGTAGTCCCGAGTGGAAATGTCCAAGCAGGGCCTCGTGGCCGCGGCGACTGCTGTGACTCGTCACCAGGGTCCGCAGTGGTGCCGGGAGCGGGTGGTGGTGGATGCTGCCGAGCACGTGGAGCTAGGCCCAGCCGTCCCAAGATGTGACAGGAAGCAGCCCAGGAAATCAGGAAAAGCCCGCGAAAACCTCGGGCCTCCTCGTTTTTTTATAGACTGTGGCCGGAAAGGGGAGGGAACAGTACTGATCTCTGACCCCCCTGGGTCCTACAGACACCACCTGTCCTTCCCTTTCAGGCTGGCAACCCTTAAACCATAACAGGAGTTCTCATGTGTGATAGGGTGCAACATCAAAGATTATGGAAAGCTTGCTGTGTTTCATATCTATTCTCTCTGGGTATAAATTGATGCCAGAAACATCTCAGAGGAGTGAGATTTCTTCAGTCAAAATGGATAATATCCATGATCATTATCTTATCTTAGGAGTATCTTATCAGTATGGAATGAATGGCTACACTAGAAATATTTGCTGCTTTCAATGTCATTCATACATACAGCAACAATCATATAATATTTAAGTTGGAAAAAGCCCTTAAGATCATTGAGTTCAACCATTAACCTAACACTGCCAAGTCCACCACTAAACCGTATCCCTAAGTGCCACATCTACACACCTTATAAATGCCTCCAGGGGTGGTGAGTCCATCACTTCCCTCAACAGCGTGTTTGACAACCATTTTTGTGAAGACATATTTCCTACTATCCAGTCTAAACCTCCCCTGATGCAACTTGAGACCATTTCTGCTTGTTCTATCTCTTGTTACTTGAGAAAATGCATAATTTTCCAAATAGTTATCTTGAATCTCTTCTTCATTGAAACCTGTGGCTTTTTGTCTGAACCACAGCAGATTACTGTTTGTTATTGCAGCATCAGTCACCGAAATAAATTCTTCATGTGATTTAAATAAAATCTGTTTTGAAGCAGTTTATAGATTTAATATTAATGAAATGCAATTAACTGACAGTCTCTGAACTATACATACAGAATCATTAAAACAGATGCAGCACTAGGCATTCACAAAATGCTTGTAAACACCTACACATTTCATCACCCTTCTAGAACTAATCCCCACAAGTTCTCACCCCCACATGCTCGCTCCTCTAGTAATATGCATGGTTATGTGTTTTCCCTCCACTCTTACAGGACATGTGGGTCACAGATACCTCCCATCTCTTCCAGGCCTGTCTTCCCTTTCTCACCTACACCTCTTGTTGGAGATAGAAGGGAGGCTTCTAGCTTTATGTGCATCTGTGCCGCTGACCGCAACCCAGTTGTATTTAAGCTACTCATGGCATTCAAAGGGAAGGTAACTTCTACCAGCATCAAACTCTGATTGTTGTGCTGTTGTCCATTGCCAAGTCCCACAGTCATAAATTTTCATGCTGCTTTTATACATCTTTTCAAGATGACTCCTTTTCTCAGAAGTCTCAATCTACAAAACATACTGTCCTCTCATAGAAGGAAATGAAATTAGTTTGACTTGGTTTGTATTTTGAAATACTCCAATTTGTTCTTCCTGCATGAAAACAGATAGTTATTTGATTATGTCTTTCTTTAAAGCATGTTTGCCTTTTCCATTACTCTCAGATGTTACACTCAGGATCCTGTTACAGGAAAGTGAATGCACATATGGAGTTAAGACATCATAATTAGGCCAGTTACATTTCAGTCTTTCAGTCAGTATTCCAGGTCTTTGCTGGGAGCTCATGATGGAGACTTCTCCCTCCTCTCTACTGAGAGGAGTGTGATACAGAAGCTTCCTTCCACATCACTTTTGGGGTCTTCCTGTGTGTCCCTTTACACATTTCCTTTACCATACTGTTTTCTTCTCATCTGTTACCCACAAAGCTTGGAATATCTTCCACCAGCCTGAAAGGACTCAAAGGGATACTTTTTGCTTTGCAGTCACTTTGTCTGAGGTCTCTCAGGGTCCCTAGAGTTTAGTTGTTCTCAGGGTTTTAGCTGAAACTGGCTGGGATATAGTCACTTGACAGGAGGACAGCAATTAAAATAAGGTAAAACCAAGTTGGACCAAGACAAGCCCAGACAAGTTAGGAGCCCACAGATCAACACAAAGCCTGTAACCATTGCCAGTAATAGCAAAGTCATATTTACCAGAAGACATGTGATGTTATCTGTTCTTCAGAAGTTGACAAAGGTAGATTCTAACATCCCAAAAATGACATCACTGTGCAATCTGTTTCAAAAACATTGCTTTTATAGGAATACTTTTTCTGCTCCTTCTTAAGCTCTCTTATATCCTCTGATTTTATTTCTGTATTCATATTGCATTCTAAGAATAACGTAGATATGAAGTCTTCCACCAAGTCTCTTACCATGCTTCTTACCTTTACTGTTCTAACTTGCAAGTGCTACATCTACACACTAGCTTACTTGAAAACTCTTTGCTTCAGTGGCCTACTCCTTAGATTCAAACAACTAAACTCTATTGACAATGTTAAACTGCAGTAATTTAAAAAGATTTGGCCCCTGTATTAGGGTGCACAGAAAATCAAACTGATACAGTGACCTCAAAGTGGGGAGACATTTATCTAGGTTATAGACATCAATAAAAGGCAAGTCTATACTCTCTGTAGTTTTATGAAGCATGAAGAGGCATATGAGGGCACACTATATGATATGATGCTCTGTAGGCCATGCTGTATGATTTCTCATTACTTTAGTAAAGTTCTTTAAAATAATTAATGAGATTATATTATTTTTAGGACAACATGAAGGAGCCTTAAACCAATCTCTTCCCCATAAAAAAAGAAGTCATACCAAGAAAAAATCAGAAGCATTAGTGGAAAGAACTGCACAGGAAATTAAAGAACTTCAGAAATCTTCTATTGAGCAACGGTAAATAAAATGTATTCTCCAAAGCATACATCTAAACTGTTTATCAGCTGTGAATATGAGTCCTACATGCCCTATCACTTACTGATATTTGACTACCAAGTCACATGGAGAAATATTTAGGATTATAGGGAAGGGAAATAATTAAGCTGAATGGTGGGACACATTTACAGACAGATAAATTCATGTGGAAAAACCTCTTAATGAAACCTGCAGGAGCACCCATGTCTTTGGGTACTTAAAACCAGAGAGGACAAAGCACTACAAAGTATATATATGGAAAAAAATCTTCATTAGTAATAAGATTATCTGCACGATAACTTGCTAGAAGTCTTCCTTCTATGATTTAAATTACCCTAAAAATACACTCTGCAGATATCAAGTAGATGTAAAATATCACCAAGTCTTAAAGTGTCTTTTTATATGTTACGCAGAATCTTACTCTGTTGTGTTTCACATTTTATTCTGTTTTGTATAAACAGACTCCTTATTTTACAGTCTACATATCAAGCCAAAACTGCAGCTTTTTTTCAAATTCAGTCCAATAAATTCTTCTTTTCTTGTTCAGATCATTTATTTTTATTTAAAATTCTCCATTAAACTTTGTTCTTACTTAGAACATAGAATCTAAGTTTATGAGTAAGGTAAGTTTATAATCCGAGATAACAATACCCACTTTTCCAGTAGAGTACAGTATTAATGTTTTTATTAACCTTTTCAAGTGTTTGGCAACAGACCAGGAAGCATTTATATCTAGATTATAATTTCTGGCCTTCAGGCAGTTTTTCTTCTTGTCTTTTAAGCAATGATTACAAGCATAGAACAAGATGGAAAGAAAACCATTTAGCTCTTAGAAATAGCTACTGAAACATATTTGCAAATCAAGAATTATATTCTGTTTTATATGATATCAAGAATTATATTATGTATTGTATTATATGGTGAACCACACCAGTGTGCCAGAGCATCACCGAGTTTTTTTGAGTTGATTTATTAATCTGAAATGTGGATTTAATTGACTCTTAATCTATTTGTAAAGCACTTTACAAAGGCCCTTTAACCCAAGAATCTCAAAGTAATGTTATCAGTAGCACAAACTGCACCAATGCACACATGAGGTTAACATAATAAACTAGGTTGAATTTATCAGAGGAAAGAAATACTGTTTTAGTACTGGTTACTGAAACATGCACTCCTACATATTATGAAATAATTGCAGTCATGCAGCTGGACAGCCTGTCTTATCGCTATCCCTTGTGTACACTTGTAATAAATTTTCCTTCCTTCAGCCAAAACTTGCAGCATGGGGAAAGAATATATCTATTGATTGCTTACAGATTGAGTGGAAAAAATAATTAACATAGAGAAACAAAATACAAATTAGTATAAATTAATTTTAAAAGGGTTTCTCTTTTTGACAGCTTGATCTGGTATTCTATTATTGAGAAGTAACTTGCTGTAGTAAATGAAAGTTCCCATGGCTGCTCCTCATGAAGGTTGTTATTCCCCAAGATAATTGCTTACTTTATCTATGCATTAAGTCTATGCTTCTGTTTTGCATTGCAGCCTTGTATCCTTCATGGCAAGCAACTGTCAATGTACACCCTATCAGCACCTGTAATGGACTACATGGTGTACTGAGCTGGACTGAGAATACCAGAAAAAAGTCAACCTCTTGGTCATCCTTACTGGCAACTCAGCCTTCTCATCCCTTTGTGGGCTGCCAGAGATATTCCCAAATGCTGTGCTGAGATTCCCAAAACATTTTGAATCAGTTCTATTCAGCTTTGGTGTGTTGTGGCCACAGAACACATTTCCCAGAGCCATCAGCATTGTCTTTCTGAAGATGTGTCCTTCTGAGTGAATTCTTCATAGCCTGAAAAATAAAATTTTGGTATCTTTGTCATAACTTTTTCATGCATGGCCTCCTGGTAGCCCCATTTCTTTGAATCCACATAGTCATATACTGTGACTGTATAGGTGCTAGCATTAGATGTGAATCAGATTATGCTTTTTCAGCACAGTATTACAGCTTTCCGTAAGACTGCACATTTTTTCCACTGCTAAACAGAATTCTCTTTGTAGTTCTTTGCAGAATATGTTTATCTTGGGCATTCAGTCTGGGGCAGTAGATTCCTCTGTTTGTTTGCATTTGCTCTCTCCTCTCCTTAGCTTGTGACATTTTTAGTTTCTAAGTTTATATATAAGTAACAAAACCAAGATGTCAAAAATACATCTCAGGCTAGAATGCGCAAAAATAGAAACATTCCCATTATTTTGTTTCTTTTTTACAATGAAAGGAAGAAATACTTTCAAGAGGAGGAAAAAAACCCACAGAACAAACACTTTTTGACATGAATTTCTACTTTTAAAATATTTGTAATAAAATCATAAGTGATGAGTGAAGAAGTGATATTTTTTCCCTCACACAAAACCAACTGATGTTCTGCTGGTTACACCCAAGTTGTGTATTTAAGAGAAGTAGGAAAGGAAATAAAGACTTAGTTCTCTCTTCTGTTTTTGGGCACATCCCAGAGCACCACAACCACACACATCCTTAAACTGTTCCATGAATATTTCATGGAAAAAGCATAGCTTTTTAAAAGCTTTTTAGGAACTCTGGAAACAGCACAATGTCAGTTTAAACTGTTATTTACTGAAATAAAATGAATTACTTTTCCCCTATTTTGGATAAGTACTTCATATCATAAGTTACAAAAAAAGAAACTATACATAATTGCAAGAAAAATATTTTTTCTCTGTTCAGTCTCTCCAGTACTCCTCTTTGTTTATATTTGAATAAACTGAGTCATCCTTAATTATATTTAATTCTCTTACATCTGGTGACATTATAAGCATACAGATGTTAATTGCTTCAGTGTTCTGTTGTTTCATTCAATGTTTTATTGTTTTCCATCAGATACACGTAGGATGTTCAACAAAATTTTAAACCATCTACTGTTGCACAGAGCCTTCAGTGCTGTTTTCTGAAAGACAGCTTGTTCAAAGTACCTATTATACATCTAGCAATTGGCACTTGGCTCCACACAGGGACCTCTTAATGATCCTTTCAAAAATGTCCTAGAACAAATTCTGCACCCCAGTTGCATTCTTAAATAGGCAATAAGGGGGAGAGGGGGTTATCATTTTTCCCCTTGAGTGTGTTATAGCAAGTATTTCTTGCTAAATACAGCAGTGTCTTTCTTCAAGATTAAAGGATATAATTACCCACAACCATTTTATATTAATAATTCAGACTTACATAGGTCTGATTTTTATTGCAAATATTTACTTCCTTCCCTGTCTGTTAATCTAGAAAAAGAATACATATAATATCTAAGTCCTCGCCACAGAACTCTCAAATATATTTTGGTTATCTTTTGTATTGATGAATTATATATTTTGCTCTTTCATAGGTTTGATCTTTCAGAATTAAATGTATTATTTTTCCCTAGATACCTGCGAGTAGTTGTTCTGATGTAGTTGCTCAATATTCTTATGAGCTGTCCTGAAAAGATTCTGCTTTGACCATTCCTTTTCTGAGAATAAAAGGATAATCCTTACAAAAGTGATGCCTTGAAATTGGTTCAGTTTACACCAGAGGACATGTGCATATAAGCTTATTTGTTTTGGTACATACAAAAAATTCTAGAAGACGTTCTCTGGAGATTTTATGTTATAACCATTTTTGCAGTCCTTAACATTTCATAAATCAGCTCTTTCTTCCTCAGTCAGCAAGTGCAACCTCAGACATACAGGTTATCTATTTATATTCAGTGTTCTATTTAGTGCATTGAGGCCTCATAGATCCTTCCTTTAACAAAATGGGTTTTGCACATTTTTTTCCTGCCAGTCTACCTTGGTATTTCATTGATGATAGAATTTGTTCCTTCTGTATGGTTCATCATTATGTCCAGTAGGGAACCTGTGAGACTGGTTTTGTGATGGTTTCATAAGTAATGAAAAGAGTAGCTGGCTCTCTTAGTGTCCATTTCTCAGAAATATTTCCTTCTATTTTGGGAAGGATGCTGATTATGGCCCATGGTGTTAATTCTTTTCCAGATAAAGATGTTTGATATAACATAATTACTTAAATATTTATCAGTAGATGTGTGTTCCTGCCTACTTTACCGTTTTGTGCATGTCATTGCATGACTGAATGATTTATTTTTGATGGTCTGCAGTTGACCATTTAGTTTTTTAGTTATCGTACATAATGTTTCAGACCTGATATTTTTATGTGTCAGTACTACTAACAGGAAATTACAAGTTTCTCCAAAATACAATTGCAATCAAACTATTCATTGCTCCTGTTGTATAGACAGCATGGTTGAATGAGTAACAGTCTATCTATTAGTATGTACAATAACAACTGTTGAGTCACCAGAAGCTAAGTTTCATCAATGTCTTTGTTACTGAAAATTTGTGCTCTCAGTCATTACATGTAGGGCCATTCATCACCTCAATATGGGAAAACAGCTATTTGCCTTTGTCTTCCTATAGATTTTGTACTGTTGATTACATCCTGGGAATTTCTTTTTCTGTCTTCCAGGTACTTTTCTACAGGACAAATACTACTATCAATGTATGTCCTGGAAAGTAATGACTCAGTTTTGGAGAGTCAGTACTCATTGTCTGCTAATAAATTCTTTAATGATAAATCTGTGTTACTAGCTCTGTCATGAGAGTTATTATAAAGTGATTGTTTCCAGTGGCCCCTGCTAGTTTTAGAATTATATGCATCACAACTCCAACATAAGTCTGTCATGAAAAAAGAATCTTGATGTTACCTATGTTATGCAGAAATACTCAGCTCAAGTATAGAATCATAGAATGTATTGGGTTGGAAGGGACCTTTAAATGTCGTCTAGTCCAATCCCCCTGCAGTAAGCAGAGGCAATGTTACCAGATCAGGTTGCTCAGAGCCCCATCAATCCTGACCTTGAATATCTCCAGAGATGGGACCTCCAATACCTCTCTGGGTAACCTGTTCCAGTGATCTACCACCCTCATGTTGAAGAACTTTTTCCTAATATCCAACATAAATGTACTTTTTTCTAGTTTAAAACCATTACCACTTGTCTGTCACTACATGCCCCTAGTGAACAGCTCTTCCCGAGATTTCTTCTAGGCACCTTTCAGGTACTGGAAGGTGGCTATAAGGTCCCCCTGGCACCTTCTCTTCTCCAGGCTGAACAACCCAAACTCTCTCAGCCTATCTTCGTAGGAGAGGTGCTCCAGCCCTTTGTTCATCTTTGTGGCCCTCCTTTGCACATGTTCCAGCATTTCAATGACCTTTTTGTGTTGGGGACTCCAAAGCTGGATGCAGTACTCCAAGTGAGGTCTCACTAGAGCAGAGTAAAGGGAAAGAATCACCACCCTCAATCTGCTGGCCACACTTCTTTTGATGCAGCCCAGGATGCAGTTGGCCTCCTAGGCTTCAGGTGTGCATTGGTGACTCATGTCCAGCTTCTCATTTACTAGTATCCCCAAGTCCTTTTCCTCAGGGCTTTCCAGCACATCATCTCCTAGCCTGTAACAGTAATGAGGATTGCCTCTACCTAGGTGCAAGACCCTGCACTTGGCCTTCTTGAACCTCATGATATTCACCTGAGACCACTTCTCCAGCTTGTCCAGGTCCCCCTGGATGGAATCCCTTCCCTCTGGCACATTAACCTCAGCTCAGTACATTTCTCTGCTGCTTAGTTTTGGGTAGAAACAAAGACAATCACACAGACATGTAGTGTCCCTGCAGTCTCATTCCATCCAAGATCACAGTCTCATGATCTGCTTAGATGTGTGAAGCTAAGCTCTCAGGAAAAACTTTCAAATCCTGCCCTGTCATTCTTTTGTGTTTCCCATAGAAAAGCAAAAATCTAAGCAACCTTATACCAAAATCATTCTCTATTACCTCAACTTTAACCCTCTGATCAGTTCTGTAACATGCTTCAAAGTCTTTTCAGTCTAAGAATTTGCTGTCAGAAGCCCTGGACTCATCTCAGTTCTCCTTGTTTAAGGGCTCGTTCTGGCACAAGTGGGAACAGAAGGAGGTGAGTTGGTGTTATGGTTTAAGGGTTACCAGCCTGAAAGGGAAGGACAGGTGGTGTCTGTAGGACCCTGGAGGGTCAGAGATCAGTACTGTTCCCTCCCCTTTCCGGCCACAGTCTATAAAAAAACGAGGTTTTCGCAGGCTTTTCCTGGCTTTCCTGAGCTGCTTCCTGTCGCATCTCGGGACGGCTGGGCCTAGCTCCACGTGCTCGGCAGCATCCACCACCACCCACTCCTGGCACCACTGCGGACCCTGGTGACGAGTCACAGCAGTCGCAGCGGCCACGAGGCACTGTTTGGACATTTCCACTCGGGACTACTGGTATTGGGTTTTGTATATAATTATCCTTTGTCCTTTATTAATTCCCTTTTCCTTTCCCCTGTTGTTTTCATTAAACTTGTTGCAGTCTTAACTTCCAACCTTGTGCGGAGCAATTTTAAATTTTTTTTGTTATTATTATTCTCTCTCTGTTCCCTTCTCTTAATCCTCCCCCTGGGAGGGGTAGGGGAAATAGAGAGACTCTCTCTCTCTCTCTGACCCTTAAATGGAGACACTTGGGAAGAATGTCAACAGACAGGAAATAGAGTAGTAGTCCACTTCTAACCACCAGTGTCTTGTACAATAGCAGGAACATCTTATCACGTCTCAAAAAAAAACATTCTTGATGGGCTTTAAAATAAAATTTGCATTTTTTCCAGACATAGCACATTTGTTGCTTATGGTTATATTATGATCAATACTCCCAGGCTTTTGTTCTCCTCTGTATCCAAATGATAAGCTCTCTGGTTCTAGTAGAAACTACTATTAATCCCTGAGTGCATGACCCTGGCCTTTGTGCTATTGAATTACGTTCCATTTCTACTGTTTCTAGCGTCATTTATATCAATGAGAATGGACTAAAAATAGTTCCATATGGAGGCTGGGCTTGCTTTTGTGTAATTCATTTTCATCAGATACAACTTAAAGAAGTACTTAAGAAATTTGCTTTGCTTTACATATCAAATTAATTTGATTGCACATTTGTTCATTTCTTGTATGGATAACATAATTCCATATTTTGCAAGAGTCTTAGAGATACTATAACTTTTAAAATTTGATACTCTTTCTTTACATAACTGTGTTTAAATTCTGATATATTTTCTAAAGGCATTCTATTTTTTTATTAGCTGTCATAGATACATATACAAAGCAAAGTGGCTGCATACAATTGCATTGTAGGGTGAGCTGATTATTAGCAGAGCAATTGATCTCTCCTTTGGAAATTACAAATGTTTACGAATTCTGTCCATCATGCTCTACTGTTTGAAAATGCTGACTCTGAATACAACTCCTAGACATTATATTTTTGTTTATAAATTTGTCAAAATAACCATAAACTCCTTAGTCTAAACCAAATATGAAGGGATAATGTTATCTGGAGCTTATGTTGCATTCAAACTAGGGACCAATAAAGTATATAAATTACAGCATAGGTGAAAATCTTTTTAACACTACCATGAGGGAGTCAAAGGCGCTTAATTTAGCCTCAATAAAGACATTCCAATTTGAAATACAAGATGTCTTCAATGATGGTTAATTTCACCACCTTTACAGATTGAAATCAATGTAACATGTAGTAAGGCTGTACTATTGAACATGAATAACTCGTTAAGGAACGAGTCTGCAAGCAGAGATTTATTCAAACCTTCTGATTTGATGTTTTTCATCTAGTTAGCAATATTTACTTAAAACTCAGTCTTGTTATAATTCGTATTTTATTTTCTGTTCTTAACAAGAAATATGGATTTAATTCCCCAGGATAAAAAAAAATAAATCTATCCCTTCCCCCCTCAAAAACCCAGTTCTTGCATAACACCTCTCTGCAAAGTTTTAGGCTGGAGAAAAGTAATCGTATCTAATGTTCTATTTTATACACTTTGTTTCCCTTGTTCTATGCATCTGTTCACCAAAAAGGAGACAGAGAGAGAGCCAGCTTCATCTGATGCCTTATTAAGCTTATTTAGGACAAGACAATAAAGACTTTCTCATCCAAACACGTGCTAATAATAAATTCATTTTCCATTATTGTTACTGAATGAATAACAGAAATAAGGCATTCAGAGGAAAACAAAAGGCAAAACATGGAAGAGATATGCAATTCTCAGTTTATGTTTACATTAATTATGTGTCTGACTAATTGTTTATCAAACAAATTAATTTTTCATTCAGGTGAGATGACTCAGCATATGTAGGCTGAAGCCTGTGCTCTATTGTTTTTCCTGTCCTTGCAGCTATGGTCTAAAGTCTGGTTTCTGATGCAGTATCTAGAGACTCTCCTTGGTCTGAGACTACATGGTATAGTCTTCCTGTTGCTTGAACTGGAAATTAACAATATGGCAAGAGTGGAGACCTTGGCCATCTCATACTTGTAACTAGTAACTAGAATCTGCTCCTGTAGGCTCTGGAATGATCACATAGATGTTTTGTTTGTAGTTTAAGACAGTCAGTAGCAGTCATTGTGTGTGTGTCTGAGTTTGTGGGTAGGACCACTCGCCAGCTGACTCTAAGAATTCAACAGAGCAGTGGTTCAAGGAGTCTCACGCCATCTAACTTGAGAAAACTTTGAAAGTGTCCTTGGACATGTACAAAGCAACCCACCACCCTGTTCAGAAGATTCAATTCTGTGCAGGAGCATCACCGTTATGCAAAAGATCCCATTAAATTGGGATGCTTTTTTGGGTTTTGGTTTTGTTTTTACCACTTTCCTGGAGTGTCTGTGTAGTAAGACTGGTACAGCTAGCTGGTATCTCCTAACCAGCTTCAAGAACACTTGTCCTTGCTTCCAATGCACTATGGAGTCAAACAAGTACAGCCATAAACAGTTAATATAGATTTTGAAATGAAACAGAGAATACCCTAGCCTTGTCAGCTGGATTTGGACTGGACCACTTACAAGCTACTTTTCCCTAGGTATCTTAGACCAATACATCTATATTAATATGTCTGTTTGGTTTTTTGGGGGGGATGGGCGCTGTGGTTTTTTTTATTTGTTTGTTTTTAAATCTGGACGCATTTAAGGTGATTCTTGCAAGTTTAGTATACATATAACAGATAAATTATCAGCAAATATCACATTCTGCAAATTTACTTAAGAATACATCTGAAATAAGATTTCTATGTCACAGCTTTATTTCTGACTTTGTCAAGTTGGGAATAAACTTTTTCTTTCTCTTCATAAAATATTATTTCTGTGGTTATGGAAGGTCCAAATAAACTAACAAAAATTTTTGTAAAGGCCTCTTAGAAGTGACTTAGACATTATTTTCTGCTAGGACTATCTTCAGAAATACCTCTTTGAGAACTTATCTTGATTTACATGGCGTTGAGGATAGTGTCAGCAGCTGTTATGAGTGGTCCAGTGTAAGTAAAGCTAGTTTTCAGATTGTGAAAAAATTGTGCCAGAGTTTTAAAATGAAAAATTTTATTTCATACTACCAACAATGATCTATTATAGTCACCTATAAACTTCTAAAATGAAATATTTTGTAGACTTTTACAACCAGCATAAGTCAACATTTTTATTAAGAAGCTCCTTCACTTTCTGTAAGTTGGTAATAATTTGTAACTGCTTTTTAAGGGAGGTAGAATATTTTCTAGCATTATCCATACAGTCGAAGTTACATATTTAATCTCCCTTAAGTTCCAAAACCATAATAACTTCCATTAAAAATAATGGTTTCATATATTGTTTATTTGCAGCTAGAAAGGATACAAACAGGGAAAATTCTACATCAGGGAGCAGAATATGTACAGGATTTGCAGGCAGTCAATCTTTGGAAAATCAGATCATTTTAATTTTTAGTGGCACTCGAAAGAGCCCTTAAACTTTGCCTGACCTATGATTTCACAGTTTTGAAAAAGGAAAAGGAAAAGAAAAAGAGATTGCTGCTACACATGTACACTGACTTGCTAATACAGTAATCTTTTACTACTACATAATTTGTTAGACAGTTCTATGACAACCAGCCAAAATAAGAAGCAATTAGTGCGATAAATAGAGAAATCATGTCCTTCGAACCATTTTCTTATACAGTGCCAAGACACTGTTTTTGGACAAGAGTTTAATAACTGCCTCATTGATTTGATTTATCTAATGTTGTCAATATAAATAAATATAAATATTTCCACTATAAGACACATTTTAGGAGATGTTCTGTTGATATAGTAGTATGTACCTCATTGTAAGCAGCATTTCCAATTACATTATTGCTTGTTAATAAAGCTGAGTGAAAGCAAATCATACAAACTACAGTTCTCTCTGCTGTGCTTTTATTTCTCTGTTTCTTATATTAAATATTCTTTATTCTTACTCTGTGTCAGCTCAGTGTAATTTTAGAGTGAGCTGCTATACATACGGAAGAAAAGAAATTCGATCTTTGTCCAATTGATCCTCCTTAGGCTGGAACACCTAACAGTTAATTTCATCGTAGTGTTTTCACCTTTCAGTCATGTTCAGTAATGTGAAAAGTGCTGAAATATTCATCATACATAATTCACAGAGTCCAGCTTCATATTTTCTGTTGGAAATAATATTTTTTTTAATTCTTCAGTCCTAAGCAAAGAAATACTTCCTGTGCTTTTTTTGTTTGTTTGTTTGGTTTGTTGGGTTCTTTTTTTTTGGTATATGTTTGTTTATATTACATGGTTACTTGCTTGTTTACAATATATTGCTGTGACCAGTAAGCCCTTTATCTGATGCCAGTTCAACTCCCTTCATCTTGTTGTGTTGTAAAAGATGGTCAAGGCTCAATCTAGAAAGAGAACAGAAATATTTTTTTCACTCAGGTTATAATTTAGGCACCCAAATTTGAAATAAAAACAATAACTTCCAAAAGAAGGTAAGAACAAAAAAATCTTTCATATTAACTTGCAATAAATATTTCCTAGAAAGTATGTGACTTCTTCAGTTCCTTTCAACATAATTGGAAATACAGTACAGTGCAATACAATACAATAGGCAGATTAAGTGTCTTAGAGTGCCTAACAAGTGAGCACCACAACACTTTACTACTAGAACTTTGTTACTAGGTGTGTCATCAGTTCTTATTTGGTGTCTTAGAAGAACCTTTACAAAGAAGACATAATAACACTTACCTGATGGGCCACTGTGAACAGTACAGAATAAGGTTCTTAAATCCTATGGGCATGTCTGAGTCAAAATCCACTGTAGGATGAAAAGATTTCTGTGCTACAACAAAAACCAAGATCTCTATGTCATTAGCCCTGCACAAGTGGAGCATCACTTTTTTTGGAACTCCAGCTGTATTTTGGTATGGTAATGCATTATACTACCAAAACAAAACAGCCCATTCAGGTGGGAAGCAACTTCTGCCTGAGCCTTTTTTATTTAATTCATGCTCAGGTTACAGAATTGCTTCTCAGGCACTGTCATGACACACTAATGGTCAGACTACATAAAAATAAGGATCATGTAATCTCGTCTATTACTATATCAATACAATTCAGTGACTATTTAATTTGCCAGAAAATGTAGCCTGTTTCTGAGACACATCTTAAAATAATAATACTTACACTAACAGACTAGTTAAGAAAGAATAAAGAAATCCAATGATGTGGAAAAGAGGCAACAGTCCACTGTGAACTGTGATCCTTAAATACCATGCTGATGCTGTTAAAGGTGATTTGAAAACACAACGGATGTGTAAATAAAAGGTGCACTAATTCACAGCAAATAAACTCAGTATCACAGGAATATAAAATTTTAAAATAATTATGATTCTAGTTTTATACTTTTTTAGAGAGATAATATCATTATTGATAGAAAAAGCTCATCTTTATGTCAGTCATTACCTACTTTTTGTGTCTCTTTCCAGTCATCTTCATGAGAAAACTGAGTGAATTTCCTGAAAAGGAAAAAAAAAACCAAACAAACCAGAATATTTTTTTTATAGATGCATTTGGTGTGGGTATTCTGCAGGTCCATTTCAAGCTATGAGAAAGAGAACTTTATCTGCTACAGTCTTACAGAAGAAATCATATAACATCGTATGTTGTTAACATCATATAAAACATATATATAACATCATAAAACATCATATAACAACATATGTAACATCATATAAAACATCATATGGTGTTATTTGTTGACTACATGGATTTAGTTTTCATATCATAGTGGGGAAAAAATAGCCCAAAACAAAACAAAAAAGAAAGACTAGAGGAATAATTAGTATGTAATACATTAGATCTACACTTGAAACTTGATGCTGTCTCAGCAGTGGAATTTGTATGGGACCTTATTTGACCATATAAAGCTATGTAAAATTTCCGCAGATACCAATGTGACCTGATGGAAAAATCAGTCAGGATATATATCCTCATATATAAGGATGCCTTGCCAACCCCACAACGACCTGGCCCCAAGTGGTCCCAGAAGTGTTTCTATGGCCAACAGTGCAGCAAACTCATCAGCCAGTTCCTAAATAAGCCAAGGAATGAGAACTGCTGGTTGAAAAATATAAAAGGCTTACAGGAATTTATGAACTGGAAAGCCTATTTCTTATAATAATTAACAGTGCATCACTGTTTAAACCTTGATCTCTCACAGGTGCTTGTGCCGTGTGCCAGGTGTTGAAAGACTGTGAATAACTTTCTGCATGTAAGAAAAGGCACTGCAATGAAACAACAGTCAACTGGGATGTGAGCAATGAGGATATAACGATTGAGGAAAATTTTATGAAGGCCTGTGTAAAGCCAACACCAACATAAAACTTCCCCAAAGAGAAACTGAAGATTAAAGAATGAATATTATATATTATTTGGAAATAAGTTTCAATACAAAAAGCAAAGTAATAACAAATCTAAAATTACAGAAACAAGAAACTCCTATAAGAAGAGAGTCATGGCCAATTAGTGACTATTGACATGGTTAGAGAGCAAAATTCAGGAGGGTCTTGTTTGGTTGGTTGGTTGTTTTGTGTGTTAACATAATCTCCTTCTGTAAGAGAAATAATTAAAATCTTAATTCAGAAAATTAAACATTCTCTCCCTCATTGTCTCTGAAAGTTATAAAGTTATCACATGAGGGGAAAATAAAATAAATGAATGTCTAGAAAGGTCATCAGTAAGAAAAAAAAAACACTAAACAAATTCTATATTAATTGTCAAAGGATTAAAACATATAATTGCATTTCTACATGCAAGATTACATATCGGACTTGAGGATAAAGAGACCACGAGCACCTTTGGAGGCCTGTCAACATCATAAAATGTTCAACAGCTATTCTAAACAGTGGGCATCCAAAACCCATAAGTATACCTTTAAAGATATGTGTTTGTGTCACTCAAGCGAATAAAATCATCACTCCACTTTTTATCTTACTAATAGGATTTTTTGTTTGCTTTTTGTTTTAAAATAAGTCACTATATTTAAATATTACACTGATCAGTAGAGTAACATTTCTTCCTTTGGAAATATAATAATGAAATTAATATTTTGGAATGTTTAATAGTGTATCAAGGCTTATGGGGTGTGGCAGATGCACCCATCTTACTAAAGACCTGAGAAAGACCCAACAAAGACAGTGCTAAAGTTTCTGGCCCTGGTGGCGCCAGAAATGCCTCCCCTCTCACAGCTCATGTCTGGTCCACACAGTGGGGGTCAAAGGCAGGAAAGTTGGGGTCCTCAGCCAACAGGGGGCTGACACGACTATGTATTGACCGCAGATCAGATTCGACCAGGGTATAAATGGGGCCCTGTCAGAGAACTCATTTGAGTCAGTCCTCCTCAGAGCAGCTGGTCTGCAGTCGGGGACTCTCCCCTTGAGTTGGGACGCCACTTAAGGTAACTTCTCAAGATTGAGAGCCCTCTCTTTTTTGGTGAGCAAGTGAGTGCACAATTTGGATCGTTTGGCCAAAACTTTAAGAATTCTTAACTCAGCTATGTCTGGTAATATTCTCAACCAGCATATCGAACCTGTATTTGTTAAATGTCAGCGGAATGTTGTTTTGGTGAATGAAGTTTTGTCTGCTTAATTTAAGTTGCAGATTAAAAGCTTGTTTGATTTCTTTATTTGTTTGTGTGTAGCCATTTTGGTGTGATTCCGTGACATGGGGTCAACCAAGACTTGCACAGTAATGAGTTTATTAATAAGATAATAATTTTTGTTATATTGTAAAATTATGTTATTTTTAGACAGATGGCATAGGAAAAAAGTCTTCAAATTGTGTGTTTAGTTGTTAACTGAAGGAGTATAAATAAATATCTTCACTAGACAGCACATGCAGATTACATTATTCAAATCCTTATTAATGCCTTTTTAATACAAATTTATAAAATAAAACCTTAGAGATTGTGGCTTTATTAGCAAAACACATGGAGCATTCTGTGAACTCCTTTTCATGTAAAAAAAAAAAAGAAAAAAAGAAGAAAAACCACCTCTCATTCAAGTGCATAGATTTTCACACTGGGAAAAGCAGACCAAACACAATGACACTCCTATCTATGGAGTGAGGAATCACGTCAGACTCTCACAGTTATATCAATATGAACATAACAGCTACCCTATGTATCACTCACTTCTGTAAAGCTGCTATAAAAACTGAATGAACTCCTTAGGAGCTGAGATCTGCTTGGGTGTTCCTTTTGCTCTTTTCATCATGTATCCCAGATTGTTGTATGTCAGCAGCCAACAGAAAAGAGAATTGTGAACTTGCCAATTATTCTTCTGTGCAGAAAAAGTGTTCTTATCTGAATACAGGAAATATTATATCAGTAAAGGGTGATGAGGTTGAGGTACACAATAGGGCTTTTTCTTAATTCACCAAATACAAAGACAAGATATACTGTACTGACTGCCAATTGATTCCTCTGTGGTTTTCCCTGTAAGAAAAAGAATGTATATAACAAAAATAACAACAGTTGTTTCAGATGGCAATGCTGGAGATCCAAGAATGGTGGCAAAAATTTATTATTGGAAGAATGTGACAGAATAGTAGGCATAGAAACACACTCTCTATGTGTTAAAAGGTAATTTCTCTCCTCCTTCAAGAATCCTCTACTTTAATTTTTTTCTGGATGAGCTTGCGCTGTACTTCAGGAGACCCAGTGGGATATCCCGCAGACTTTGCAAAGTCACAGGCTGCATTTATAGTCTACTTAGAACCTGGTTAATAGCATTTTAACAGGCCTTCCCTTCCCTTCCTCCAAAAGTCAATTAAACAGAAAATTAATAAATCAGACATACCACAGAACTTGTGGTTTAATGAGCTTACCTAAAATACTTTTCTAAATCAGTTCAGTTAATCCCTATTTGGCCTGTATTTGTCCAATTTTGACCAGATAGAACAAACATTGAGAACTAAATTTAAAATTGCTAATTACCATTGCCATTAACCTTGGTTGTGTAAAAACTGTATTTTACATTAGTCTGTATTTCTAAAACTATGTTATCTTTTAAATATTTAAACAAGCATTACTTTAGAATTATGACAAACCAAAATTTTAATTTTAGAAGAAAATACAATTGAATTGTTATTTAAACTCTGATCATATATTGTATGTATATATATGCTGATAAACCACTTTCATCATCAATAATTTCCCTATATAATTAGGGAAGATACATAGACCTAATTAAAGTATCAATGCTTATAACAGCTTTTGGTCATTGTAAACTGGTCACATAACAGAGCATAATATTAACAGTTAACAGTTTACAAAGGTCTGCACAAATCTAGTATCTTGTCCCTCGCCGCAGCATGGCTAAGAACAATAACAGAGAAAAATACATTTAACTTATTTAAAGCATGTATCAATGGCCAGAGTTTCTGCATAGGAAGGAACCTGTTTCATAAACCCTTGAACATGTGGGACGATGTTTTCAGTTTCTTTGGACTCGGGAGTTTTATGTGGTATTAAAGTGGATAAAACGCTAAAGGTAAGGAATCTGAGTAATTGGCTTTGTCAGTATAGGTAAGTATACTAGTACTGACAATCACCAGGGTGTTGGACACATGGTGCATAAAGATATTTTCTTACTAACAATCCTGTGAGCACACTTTTATTATGGTGCGACCCAAGTTAAGCAGATAATTTCATAAAGCTGAAATATATTACACAGGTTAGCTACTTTGTTTTTGAAGAGTATCTGTTACTTTCACACAGGCTGTCATTGTCTTTGCAGCTATGTGCAATGATATTCACCACAGGCAAAGCTTAGGACAGACACTACTTAATAGATTCCATATTAACATCTGAGTAGACACTGTTGTCTGTGTATTGCACACTTGACCACTGTTTTCAATTTCTTGTAAAAAGGACGCTATTGCTTAGTGAGGTGATTTTTTTCAATTTCTGTTAGGAATAACTCCTAACTTTTATCCATGCTTTAGGAACTTCCCTAGTAAATCCAAGACAATATAAAAAATACTTTCTTTTAAAAATACCTTTACAAGACCACAGGCTACTATTTCAAAATCACCACAACCATGCTTCAAAGAATGTATTCTTTAATTCGACACTGACCATTAACTAAATGAGTTTAAAATAATTAAAACAAGGTGAACTAGGCAATCAAATTTAAACCAGTAGTGCTTCCTGAACTTGTGGTTGTTTATGGCTATGTCCTTTGGAAGAATTAAGAATGGTCTCTTGTCTTTACTTTTTGAAATACTGGGAGCTTTTAAACTTGTACTAAACTTTTAAACTTGTACTAAACTTTTAAACTATTGTACATCAGAAAATGCGATATAAAATCATAGAATCATGGAATTGTTTAGATTGGAAAAGACCTTTAAGATCATCAAGTCCAATCGTTAACCTAGTACTCTGCCAAGTCCACCACTAAACCATATCCCTAAGTGCCACATCTATACATCTTTTAAATACCTTCAGAGCTGGTGACACAACTACTTCCCTGGGCAGCCTGCTCCAGTGTTTGACAACCCTTTCAGTAAAGAAATTTTTCCTAATAGCCAATGTAAACTTTCCCTGGTGCAACTTGAGGGCATTTTTGCTTCTCCTATCTCTTGTTACTTGAGAAAAGAGACTTGCACCCACCTCGCTACAACCTTCTTTCAGGTAGTGGTGATAATGTCTTCCCTCAGCCTCCTTTCCTCCATACTAAACAACCCCAGTTGCCTTAGATGCTCCTTATAAGGCTTGTGCTCTAGACCCTTCACCAGCTTTGTTTCCCTTCTTTGGACATGCTTCAGCACCTCAATGTCTTCCTTGTAGTGAGGGGCCAAAACCTGAACACAGCATTCGAGGTGCAGCCTCAAAATAGACAATCCATGGCAGTAATAAGAGATCAAAATATTTTATTCATTCTCTTACCTCTTTATCACATTTCAGGCTTATGTCTTCATGGCCTTCTCCTACCCCTTCGTCTTCCTGAGTTTTAAGACTCTTTAAGACTTACTGCAGATAAGGAAAAGTGTTTGTGTCAAGCTCCCATAAAGGTCAGAAAATTCATAAAGCTGACCCAGTTTCATTTCAATTTTCCAAGTTCAAGACCATGTACTTAAAACATCTAAAAGGCAAGCAAACAAGTAGGCAAATAAAAAAACATAAAGATGTTGCCACAATGTCCTGACAGTCCTTGTTACCCTCTTAATTCTATTGACCTTGTGATAAATGATTTAGCCTCAAACAGGATTCCAATTAAAGTTTACAATTTATTAAACAAGTAAAGGCAAGCAAACAGCGCTGGGTGCGTGGGACGCTTTGATCCATCAGCACACACTCGCGGTACAGTTCCCCTTCTGGGTTTATATTTCTTTAACTAATACATATTCATTAAGTTTCTCAATACGCTTGTACATATGCATAACCTATCCCTGCTTCATATTATAATTAGCTCTCCTCCCATTTGCGCCTGCACAGTGTCCCCTGCTGGTGGTCGTCGGTGGTCGCGGGGCATGAAGGCTGGTATCTCTTCTTCATCACCGGTAGTAACCTTTCCTTCCTGCGCAGACTTAGTTACTTCTTGGCTCTTGCTCAAACCACAGGACCAGTATTATCTCGCTTCTGAGGGAGTGTTTTCCTTTCTGTCACCTTATGGGTCTTACACAACTATATACTCCGTTCTACTTGTTCTCAATCTGTTCTCCATACAAGGACAGCCAAAATAGACCCAGAGGTCCCATCTTCCCCACGACCTCCACATTGTTTTAACACGAATCAGATTGACACATCTCACAACCTCTACAAAGATCTGCCTCCACAGGCTTGTGTGAAGGACTGGGGGAATCACAGGATAAAAAAATAGAAGAACATATAATTTTTAAACTTTCAGTGACTGTGGAAGGACATTATTAGGTTTTAAAGTAAAAATAGGAATGTAATATTTACATCCTCCCAATAGATGAAAGTACAGAGTAATCAGCAGGAGAGCAAAGCTGAGAATCACAGAATCACAGAATATTAGG